>NW_020175192.1:11886668-12018625 GCF_003031525.2 Neophocaena asiaeorientalis asiaeorientalis
TTTCCGCCCCCCCGCCCCAGTGCCCCCACTGCCACCACCAAAAAAACCACACTGCCCTACATACTCTGGATATCAGATCCCTTATCTCTAAAGAGAAGGGGCTGGTCCACATGACCCCTTCCAAGTTAATACTTCATGATTCTGTTAGGAAACATTCAGTCCAAAGCCTGCCAATGGAATAGATGCAGCCCCAGCCTTTTAATACCACGCTTGACAATGCAGTTCACCTCGTGCTCTCTCCTGAATCATAGCCTCAATATGCTGTGTACCCCTGACAGCTGGGGCACCATTTGCTGAGTTGAGGCAAGATACACATTTTGCAGTCACTCTGCCTCACCCACGCAGGAAGCCATTCACCTTCTGCTGACCTAGCAACCAAATCATAAACTCAACGGAAAAACCGGGGGTGGTGAGGAAAGGGAGAAGGGAAAAGAACAAGATTGCTTTAGGCAGGGCCATCCTCCAGATCTATTCGTGGCCCCTAAGGTAGACCCCCACCTACTGTTGCCTAAGAAAGAGAGCCCTGATATTTTAGCAGCAGGGTGATTTATTTTAGTCCTTGAAATTAGTACATGTTTCCAAAGTTTAACTTGGAATGGCTTGACAAGATCAGAGGACTTTTCAAATGCTGTGTTGCCAGTAACTAGATGGGTGCGGAGGAGGGGGCAGTACGTGAAAATGCCTCTTGCTCTTCCTAGGATTAGAGCCAGTGATAGCTCTTCATTTTGAGTTTAAAATAAAAAAGAAGATTGACAACATGAAATATTAATATCAAGCACCAGCCAACAGCCACTGGGTCATAAAAATTAAGTACTCCTTCTTCCCTGTGTCTTCTCTGAGTGGCTTCTCTTTTTGGACTCAAACCAATCTCCTTGTCATTATCCAATCGATACAGCCTGTGGCAATCACGGACGCTTGGAAATGGCTCTGATAACCATATATTTGTTCTGTGTCTGTGCCAGAATTTGAATCCAGTTTAGCCTGACTCTGAAGCCTGCCTGTTTTAGTGTATGCTCCATGGCCTTCTAGTTGCTCAAAAGTTGAAGTTATGATATCTTTAAAAACAATCATAGATAATTCGTAAAGTTATATTTGTGTAGTCTGATATCAGTACGAAGGCATTCTTTTTGGAGTGCAGGCTGCGGGTGGATACAAACCCTGGCTGCTAGAGAACTTTCTAGAAGCAGGAGCTGAGTAGCAGAGTGGAGCCTGTAATGCAAGCATGTAAACACTGAGAGAGTGACACCGCAATTATTTCTCAACGCAGCACCCAGCCCTGCCTTCCTATCAGAACTAACGAGCTTCATTCAACCTTTCCCCTTAGGCTCTGCCAAGCACTGGAGGCTCCTCTCTGCTCCCCCAGACCCCCAGGAATGCTTAAACATCCTTACTCTTCTGCCTTGGCTTTGAGAGAGAGGCATTCAAAAAGGGCCCCCCAGCCAAGCTGCCTTTTGGGGAAGAATCACTTAGCAGCATGCTAATGGACACAGTTGAAAAATAAATAGGTAATTCCAGAAAGAGCCTTGAAGGCAGTTTTAGCATGAGAAAAGGCTCTTTAAGGTCTAGAACAGAAAAATAGTTAGAAGTTACAGGAATCCACCAAAGTGAGATAAGTCATGTAAAGTGGGATGAACCGATTGTGTTTAGGGCCTGGGGCAAAGCTAAGAATATCTGTGCCAGGTACAGATTCTGAGCATCATACTTAGAGATTTGGAGCAGGCAGGCTAGGGAGAAAGGCAGGGAAAGGAAATCACATCCACTGCAAATGAGAAGCAAGTCTCCCAACCAGGGAACCTTCCTGCTGGAATTACTGCAGCTACACCAATGTCGAGGGCATTGCCAGTGAGTTCAGAAATTTAGTAGCCAAGACAACTTGGCCTTAGAAAACTGATGTTCTGTATCAGTGGACTGATAGTGTAACAGGGAAGAGCAAAGTCTGACTCCATGTTGGGTCTGTTTCTTTTACTTTAACCTTTGCTTTTCATTGCTCTTGTTATTATAATCTTATGTAATCGCCTGTTTCAGGGAATTCTGCCCCTCTGCCTGAATGTTAAACTAAAGTGCCTTTGTTCAGCTCACAGGGAGGCAATCTGACCTTGCCCACCTGTGGATGGCTGCAGAAAAGAAGAAATTAACACATCACTACCCCGAAGCTGGCCAAGCCGGGAGATATTTTGCAAAACTAATGGCCTTTTTACTTTACTTCCTCACCTCCTCCCCCTCTCTGTTCTGTAAAAGAAACTGGCATCCAGACCCCAGTAAGATGGTTTTGGGGGACACTAGTCCACCATCTTCTCGGTCTGCTGCCTTTCCAAATAAGGTTGCTATTCCTTGCCTCAACACCTCGTCTCCTGATGTATTGGCCTGTCATGTGGCAAGCAGAGCGAGCTTGGACTCAGTAACAATAGCACCTCAGCTACGATTCTGACATGGATGGGAAGGGATGAGAATGTATTGTTGACGTTGTTTTGTGACTTAGTGGGCTTTTTGCAGAGCAAAATAGTTTCAAATGATGCCACAAGATGGAATGATTCCTATCCTGAAAGTTGAATCTGATAATAACCACAAAAATCCATCTATTCCAGCCTTCAGATGATTCGGCTGAGATTAATCAAAATTTTTCACCATGTTAGCTTAAGCATAAGTTAGCGTTCTTGGTTTTGATTCAGAGGTAGTTATAGACACCTTTTCAAAGAGGTAGGAAATGAGGCTGGTGAGAACAGCCATGAATGGGAAATGTCAGGACACTGGGAGCCAGTGTGAATGAAACAGAACTAAGCCAAGAGCAACAGCAGGTAATTTCAAATGGCTGCGGTCATCTAATTTCCCTCTGTGGGGGGGTGACCAAGCTCTTCAGCCTACCAGAGGCTCTGCAGCTCACACTTCCTGAGGGTCAGTCCAAGGTCATACTGGTCAACCTGCGGCAAAACAAAGACTGATCACTCAGTCTCCTCACTGATGAGCTGGATCCATGGACGTGATCTAGCCGTGAGTTCCGGATGTTTTCCACCACTCCCATTATTCAGAATGGGGAAACTAGCTATGACGTTAGTGATATTTGTCTTCAGGGATCTTTGCCCTTTCTTTTTAGGCTCTTTATGGGACCCACTGCTGTCTCTGCACCCTGGACTCTCTCGCTATACAGGGGCCTCCATTTTCTTAAGATCTATTGATTTATACTGAAGTTTTAGGGGTTTAAAATATTGCTTTCCTATCCCCAGATGTATCTTTGTTGTTGTTGTTAATAATAATCAGGTAGATTATTAAATTAATAAATATTGTTAAATCAGAAGGGGGAGGGGCAATTTAGGGGGAGGGGACAAACTATTATGTATAAAATAAGCTACAAGGCTATATTGTATAACCTAGGGAATATAGCCAATATTTGATAAGAACTATAAATGGAATATAACTTTAAAAATTATGAATTACTATTTTGTACACTTGTAACTTATATAATATTGTACACAAACTATAATTCAACAAAAAAAGAGAGAAAAAATAATCAGGTAGAGAAGACCACAGGAGGGGATTTGAGGAAGCCTTCTCTCTCCCTTCACACCTCACAAAGGTAGAATGCTAAGAACTCTGGATTTGAAGCCAAGAAGCTCTAGTCTCTGCCACCCGGGTGCTGTGTGACCTTGGGCAAGTCACTTCACCACTCAAGGTCTCGTTTTCCTCATCTGAATTGAGGGGGATGGCTTGATCTCTAAAAGTCCCTTTTAAAAATCTTCCAAATGCTACCTATGAGTAAAGCTGGGTCAGTTAGCATGGCTTTGGTCCAGCTCCACAGAACAGCCCAAGGGTTAAGCAGTTACTTCACTATTGGGTCTGAGGGAGACCTAGGGCAGGGCTGGTGAGAATGGGCAGGGGAAGCCTATGAGAAAGGCTTCAGAGCCCACCACTCCGGCCCAGATTGCGTGGGAATGTGGTTGTAGATGTCATGGATATTAATGTAAGCAAAGCTTTTGCCTTCTCTCATCACACAACCTCTGGGGGGCAGCTCTGCTCAGTGTGGGCCCAGAGGAATATTTGCTGGCCCATGATACACTTGGAAGCTAGGCATAAAATGTTATAAAAATGAAAACGATTTCAAATACTCTCGATTTGAAATAGAAAGGGGTAAAACAAAGCTTACCCCTCGCCTCAGCCCTATGGAAATAAAACTTTGCTGCTCTAGTGCCTACAGATTTCACACCAGGAATCCCCGCTCGAGAAGTACTTTTCCTGGTCTCTATTAGGATTTTTGTAACAGTTGATGATGGAAAGTCTTGACAGCCTCTTTCTACATCATAGGTGGGGAGAGGTGAGCGGAAATGGAACCGTTGGAGATTCTTTCGTCTTGCCATCAAGTAGCAGTTACCTTCAATTGAACGTTACCATGTCAGGGACCTCTGCTTTAACAAAACCTAACTCAGGCCCTGAATTAAGACCCATGTGGAAGGAAGGACCAGGGGAACTTTTAGCTAAGGAGGAAGGGAGGGCAAAGATGGGTTTACTGACATCTTGGCTGCCATCTTTCTTCCTTCATTGGGTTCAAAGCCCGTGCTTTCGCCTGGAAATTACTCATTGGGCAATTTGAACCGTAGCTGTGCCTACTGGGGAAAAGGCTTATACAGGGAAAGCCAGTAACCCGTGCCTGTCTTTCCCACTCGGCGAAGCGCCCACCTCCAAATCAGTCATAGGATGCCTCTCCAGGGTGTTCTGAGTAGATCCAGGCAGAATCTAAGGCCAGGAGAGAGGACGTGTTCTCCTACGTCGTGCTTTGCCCTCGTGACTTATCTCGTTTTCTCCGCTGACTTATTTCTGCTCTTAGCAAAGTCCTCTAGGATGTGGCCCTGGAAAGACCTTCCTGTTCAGCAAGCACAGACAATGAACTGTGCAGACTTTCAGGGCCCAAAATAGAAAGTCTGCAGGCATGCTGTGCCCCGAGGGGGCATTCTGTGCCCAGGAAGCGCCTCTTCCTCAGAGGCTAGGAGGCTGGGCTTCTCTGAGAAGGCCAGATGCCTTGTGGGCCTCCAGGGGAGTAATGCTGACCCTCAGAGCAGAGGGGATACGGTTTGTAAGTTACCACCCTAATAGTTCCAATAATCATTTCAAATCTGCCAATTGCAGCATTATTACTAAGCCCTGGCTTCCCCACCCTGACCCAATATGAAAAAAAATGTTGATTGCTTTCTAAGATTAAACAAGCTCAGCACACTGATTTTAGGATTTCTGAGAGTAAGAGAGGTACTCGGATATTATGGAGATCAGACCAAGCTATTAAGAGGAAAGAAGAGGAAAGCTTTAAACAAACAAAAGCCTCTTTCCTGCTCTGCTAATCCACCTTGAGATTTGATGACTCATGTTGGGTTGCCTTGGTAACCATGACATAAGAAGAATGAATGTGCGTGTGTGGTGTGTGTGTGTATTGGTGGGGAATCCTTTGGCACCTCCACCCTGTGCCTCATCTCGTGGTGCTAAGCGCCGACCCTGCTTGCACAGCCATCGCCCTTTTTGTACCTGGAATTATTTTGCTGTCACATGGTCAGACCATGGGCTGCTTGTCATTGATCATTTTCTCTGGGTGAGCAGTTTTGATGGACGGGGTGTCTGGAAGTTTGCCCAAGGACATCTAGAGTGTGATCAGAGGCTCTGTGAGCCCTTCTCAATCCCCTCCCCAGCTCTCCTGATGGGGACTGTAGTTGTCCCATCAAACCTGGCTGCTGCAGCCCCAGGGTGATTTTACTTTCTGGAAAGTCTGGTCTGTCCTCCCACGCTGTGACTCTGGCCCTGTGTTATGACAGCCAGGTGGGCACATGTGACCAGGAATCATAGAGGCTGCCTGTCTGACCACAGCATCACCCGCTGGGGAAGGGTGGGTAGATTGATGTCTGGGTCCCTAGCCTGCCTTCTCTATCTCTAAATCCAAAGAGCAACTCCTCTAATCTCTGGTTTGCTCCGGAATGCCAGCGGCAGAGAAGCAGCTGCAATAGCAGCTTGTTAAGACAGACCCTCTCTTTGAAGCAGAATTTGCAGTAATGGCTGTGAAGTCAGGTGAAGTCACATTACAGCAAATCCTTTCGCGCAGAAATGCCTCAGCAAAGGTATTCTGTATCCTGGGAAAACCTCTGGATTCAGCAGATCCTCTGTGATTAATGATCCTGTGTGGTGACCATTTTATGTGGCTCTAGTCCAGTAACTGAACAAAACTGTGAAAAGCTCTGGACAATGAGATTTGTCAGAGAATGACTTATATTCAAGAATAAGTGGTGTTATTAAGAGGCAACATGGAGTAGTCAAAAAATTGACCACTTACAAGGAGGGTTACCTTGGGCAGGTCCCTAACCCTAAGAACCTCGGTTTATTTATTTATTTTATTGAAGTATAGTTGATTTACAATGTCATGCTAGTTTCAGGTGTACAGCACAATGATTCTGTTATACATGTATATATATATTCTTATTCAGATTCTTTTCCTTATAGGTTATTACAAAATATTGAGTATAGTTCCCTGTACTATTACTCAGCCATAAAAAAGAATGCAGTAATGCCTTTTTCAGCAACATGGATGGACCTAGAGATTATCATACTAAGTGAAGTAAGCCAGAGAGAAAAAGAGAAATACCATATGATATCATTTACATGCGGAATCTAAAAAAAAGTTATTTACAAATGAACTTATTTACAAAACAGAGACTCACAGCTGTAGAAAACAGACTTAAGGTTACCAAAGGGGAAAGATGGGGGAGGGATAAATTAGGAGGTTGGGATTAACATATACGCACTACTATATATAAAACAGTTTATTTTTAACAATAAGGATGGTAATACCTTTCCAGGTCACGGTGAGAGTTCAGGGAGAGAGTGTGAGAAAGTGCTTTGTGACCTGAGGGGTGGCACTCCATGGCTTCAGTGTAGATTTGGATCCCTGCCAGTACCAGTACATCCAAACACTAGACCTTGGCACTGTCCTGTCGTGAGACTTACAATGTCTTCTGTAAACACTATCAAAACAAAAATTGGAATTTTATTTTATTTTTTAATAAATTTATTTATTTACTTATTTATTTTTGGCTGCGTTGGGTCTTCGTTGCTGTGTGCGGGCTTTCTCTAGTTGCAGCAAGTGGGGGGGCTACTCTTCGTTGTGGTGTGCAGGCTTCTCATTGCGGTGGCTTCTCTTGTGGAGCGTGGGCTCTAGGTGAGCAGGCTTCAGTAGTTGTGGCACGTGGGTTCAGTAGTTGTAGCATGCGGGCTCAGTAGTTGTGTCTCACGGGCTCTAGAGCGCAGGCTTGGTAGCTGTGGCTCACGGGCTTAGTTGCTCTGCGGCATGTGGGATATTCCTGGACCAGGGCTCGAACCCCTGTCTCCTGCATTGGCAGGCGGATTCTTAACCACTGCACCACCAGGGAAGTCCCCAGAATTGGAATTTTAAACAAGAATCCCATGCTTTATATTTAAGGTATATGATTTCTTGTCCCTTTTCTTCGTGCAAACAGGAGGATGAAGTTGTAGGGGACAAGGAGATGGAGTCATTCTCCCTGGCGCCTCTTGCAGGCTGTTACTAATAAGGCAATAGAGTGTAAAGAGTAAGTGTAGGGGCTTAAAAATTGGACCCACCTGAGTTCCTGTTCAGCTTTGCAACCTCTGAGTCTCTGACATTAGACAAGTCATTAACTTCTTTACTCTTCAGTTTTGTCTTTTGTAAATGAGCCATAATAATGACTCAGGGGGTTCTTGTGACATTTAAGTAAGCCAACGCTTGTAAACACTTACTCCAGTGATGGGCACATGGCAAGTGCTCAAGAATGTTAGATATGAATAATTCCCATAATTGGTTTGTTTCCTAATTGTTTACTATTTCTTTTTTTTAACATCTTTATTGGCTTATAATTGCTTTACAGTGGTGTGTTAGTTTCTGCTTTATAACAAAATGAATCAGTTATACATATACATATATCCCCATATCTCCTCCCTCTTGCATCTCCCTCCCACCCTCCCTATCCCACCACTTTAGAAAATTCACTTAGTTCTGTTTTTATTTTGCTGTAGGTTGAAAATATGAGAACACACATACACACACATTACCATTTCTATTTATGACTTCGAAGTCGTGGGACTTAGTATACTTGTAATAATGTGAAAGCATATAGCACTGTGCCTAGCACAGAGTGAGTGTTCTAGAAACCTATCACAGTTTAATGAGGACGTGTTCTAAAATGTCTGTAACGATGGTTGTGATAGTTAGATTATGTGTCAACTTGACTGGGCCATGAAGTGCCCAGGTATTTGGTCAAATATTTAGAGTGTTTCAGTGAGGACGTTTTGGGATGAGATCAACATTTAAATTGGAAGACTGTATAAAGCAGATTGACCTTCCTGACATGGGTGAACCTCATCCAATCAGTTGAAGGCCTGAATAGAACAAAAGGCTGACCCTCGCTTGAATAAGAGAGAATCTCCTCCTGCCTGACTGCCTTTGAACTGGGACATTGGCCTTTTTCCTGCCTTTAGACTTGAACTGAAACATCGACTCTTCCTGGGGCCTGAGCCTGATAACGTTCTGATGGGAACTACACCATCAGCTCTCCTAGTTTGCAGGTCTTCAGACTCAGACTGGAACTAAACTCTCTGCTCTCCTGGGCCTCCGACTTGCCAGCTCACCCTGCAGATCTGGGGACTTGTCAGGCTCCATAATCACATGAGCCAATTCCTTATAATAAATCTCTTTCTCTCTCTCTCTCTCTAAATGTGTATATATATACTATATATATGCGTATATGTGTATACATATATACGCATATATATAGTATATATATACCATTGATTCTGTTTCTCTGAGAACCCTGACTAATACAACCACGCTCAGGAATTCGTATTGACTCTGGTGAACACTGTGAAGCCATTGACGATTACTGAGCATTAAAGTTCCTGAGCATATCTGGGTTTTAAGGAAGACAATTCTAGAACAGTCTGCAAAATAGATTGAGTGGGAGGATGTCTGGATGCAGGAAGATTAGGGCTATCATGCCAGAAATAGAATTGTGGCAGCAGAATAGAAAGAGTGGGATACTTTGAGAAGCATGACAATGGTAGGACCTACAGGAAGGATTCTGAAGCTATTTGGAGCAGGGGCCGAAATAGAAGAAGGAGTGAAGACAAGTGTCAGGTATGTGAAAAGGCCACGCTGGTGTGGAAATGGGGAGTCAGGGACGGAAGGAGGTGGGCATGGAAGACCACACATTCCTTTGGACCGTTGGGTTTGGAGGGTGGGGTTGGCAGACGGATATTAACGTGGAAATGCTTATTTAGGGCTTAGAAGAGAGGGCAGAGCTTGAATGAAAATAAAGGAATTCTCTGACTGAGGATTATTGCTGAAACCTGGGATTCTCTGTCTATATCCAGGGTGGGAGGGAGGAAGGGCTCCAGGGAAGGAGTGGTTGTAACGGTGCCGGAAAGGGGAGGGTGGAGCATTTGGACAAGGATGAATTGGCCAAGCAGTCACGTGCTGCACATCCTGGAGGAGGACAGGGTCAAGGCGGCTGGGTTTGTAATGAGAAGGCCCCTGGGAACTTTGCACTTTGCAACATCTGCTAAAGAAATGCAAGGATGGGAAATCAAGGAGGGAGAGGAGGCCTGGCTCCAGAAGTTAGTCACTTGCCCAGATGTGACTAAACGTACAATGGCTACAGGTACCAACAGCTTTAGAGCAGGTCTGCATCTTGCCAAGGACGATACTGTCCCTTCTGGAAGCCACGTGTCAAGGTGATTGTTTAATGAGACGATCAGGAGTCAGGAGTCTTGCTCCTGACCTGCCGTGTGACGTGGGGCCAAATTTTGATTTTACTTTCATCTCTAAAAGTGAAAGGATTGATCCAGGTCATCTCTAAGATGCTTGAATAGAGTATGACTATTTTAAACTTAAATTTCTCCCTATTGTAGGAATAAAATTCAATTGATTATATTAAAAAAAACCCAAGATATCGAGAACCCCAAACCCCACCAAGTCAACTGGTTTTCCTCTCTGGTTTCCTAGCCCAGCCTAAGTCAACGTCTGGGTTTGCCCAAGTCACCATGCTGCCTTGTTTCAAAATCTTTAAGATGGAGGACGGAGAGGGGAAAGGAATGACAGTGTGCCTCTTTCCTTTCCTGCTTGTCCGTTTATTTGGAGGAAAGGTCTGGGTGTATTTGTATGCAGGAGGGGAGGAAGGATAAATTTTATTTGATCCTCATCTCACAATAATTCTGTAGGGCATATAGACCGTATTATTGTCCATATTTTATAGTTGATAACACTGAGACCAGAGAGATGAAGACACCTCCATAAACTCACACAGATAATTCATTAAACATTTACTGAGCACCTTCTATGCTCAACTTCCAGGGAAACAAAGAGGAATAAGACATTGACTAGCCGCGTGATCTAAAGTAAATGACTTCACTGTGGCTTCCTTTTTTTGTAATGTCTTTGTCATGATTATGTAGGAGGGTTATATTCCCTCATGAAACTGATTGGAAAATATTTCCTATTCCTCACTTTTCTGAAGAATATTGTTCATTAGAAAATGTCTTCCTTGAACCTACTGTATAGCACAGGGAACTCTACTCAGTGCTCTGTGGTGACCTAAATGGGAAGGAAATCCAAAAAAGAGGGCATATATGTATATGTATAGCTGCTTTACTTTGCTGTACAGTAGAAACTAACACAACATTGTAAAGCAACTATACTCCAATAAAAATTAAAAAAAAAAAGAAAATGTCTTCCTTAAAGTTTGAATAAGTTCAAAAGTGAAACTATCTGGGACTAGAATATTCTTTATGAGAAAGTTTTATGATTGGAAATTTAATTACTTTAATAAATGAAAGGCTTAGCCATGTGTAAAAAAAAAATAAAGTGAATGACTTCACCAAGCTTGCTTCAATTTTATCCCCTTTAAAAATAAGGGGATCTCTTTCTGTAACTCACTAGATCCTTGCATTTCACACATGCTAGGATTCTGTGCCTAGGTTTCTGTATCCTCCTGTTCTGTTACAGGAGAACATTGGAGTCTTTGCCTGGGCTCCAACTGGGTCAAGGATGTGTGAGCCTCTAGATGCAGAGGTCTTGGGCAAGAGATGCCAGTTTTCTCTGGCAGATGTAGTTAGAGAGTTGGCTGTGGAAGATGATTTTGCCTCTGTTTCCAAACTCATGAGGAGGTGGGGTCACAAAGGGGAAGATATTAGGATTTCCACCAGATTGCTTTTGGGGGGGATTATTTTAAAGCAAGTACCACCTTCTGCCCAGCAAGCTTGCCGTTAGGGACATTCTTCAGCATCTTTTCAGCCTACGTCTTGCATGGGGGGCAGCAAGTCACTATTAGTCAGTTTCCCCGATCTGTCCTTGCTATTTTTATCTTTATGCTTGTGAATAATCAGCAGTGGAGGATAAGCTTAAAGATTAAAAAGACAAAATGATCAATGTCAATCTAAACCCATTTGTGTGCAAGTTGATGCACTTGATTAGCTGTGAACTCACTAGAGTATCCTGCAGGACCACTTTGCCAGGGTGATGGAGGACTTGGGAGCGTGGATTGTAGAGCCAGATATCAGGGCGTACAGTCTGGCGCTGACACTCCTTAGATATGTGTCATGGTGCTGTCTTAGCCTCTTTGTGCCTCTCTTTCCCAGCTATAGAATAGGGATAATTATAGTACCTGTCTCATAGGGTTATTTTGAGGACAAAATGTCCTAATTCATGTGAAGTGCTTAGAGCTTTGCCTTTCACACAGTAAAAACTTGAAATATGAACTGTTAATCCATTCTTATTATTCATAGGCAATTAGCTCAATCTCGTACAATGTCTCCACACTGGCTCCTTGAGGGTCAGTAATTGTGACTGTAAGTCAGCCTTCCTTCTCAGAGTAACTTGAGAGCCTGACATCAATTTCCTTAGACATTTCAGAGACCACCAGGTTAGAGGTTGTTATTATCTCTTTTTATCAATGAAAAACTTGGAATGAAAAATTAAGTATTGGATTATCCCAAACTCCCTTGTATAAGCAGACCTCATTTTATGACACTTTGCAGATATTGTGTTATGGTTTTTTTTTTAACAGATTGAAGGTTTGTGGTAACCCTGCATCGAGCACGTCTATCTGAGCCATTTTGCTAACAGCATTTGCTCACTTTGTGTCTCTGTCATGTTTTGGTAATTCTCGCACTATTTCAAATTTTTTCATTATTATTATATTTGTTATGGTGTCCTGTGATCAGTGGTCTTTGATGTTACTACTATGACTTGCTGAAGGCTCAGATGATGGTTAGCATTTTTTAGTAATAAAGTATTTTTTGACTAAGGCGTGTACGTTGTTCTTTTAGACGTAACGCTATGGCACACTTCATAGGCTACAGTATAGTGTAAATGTAACTTTAATAGGCACTAGGAAGCCTAAAAAATTCATGTGATTCACTTTATTCTATTATTCGCTTTATTGTGGTAGTCCTGAACCAAACCTGCAATATTTCTGAGGTAAGCCTGTATATCCATCACTCTGGCGGTGGTAGAATGCAGCACCTTTACTGACCTAGCTCATCTTATTGTCAGTCTATGGTGACTAGCCAGTGTGCAGTGGGTTTCTTGTCATGTTCAGGGGTCCTGTCCTACCCCTGAAACACAGCCGGCCTTTTCAGCTAAAGGACCTCACCTGAAGACTCCAACTGGCTTTCCCTGAAAGTCTCCTTAAACTTGGAGTCCTCACAACACTTGCCTGTGTCCAGGTGACCCTTTTCCCACAGGCCCCAAGTTCACAGTCAACTGGACCAGTGCTGATTCTCAGGAGGCCCAAGGCAAAGGAAGTGACTGTGGTCCTTCCTCTCTACAGCCAGGAGAGGCCCCTACACATTCAACCAGCCAAATCGCTGCTGTTCTTCAAGGCTGGGGGGAGGGGGATTGTTAGGACCTGTATTATTTTTTTTCTTCAATCAAAAGACATGTTCCTTATAAAGAAATAAGTTTACATTATTCAAATAAACAAAAAGAAGAAACCAAAGTTTACCTGTAACCCTACATATTTATTTATTTAGTACTCATAAAAACCCATCAGTTTAAAAAAGACACACAGAAATGAAAAATCCAAAAATTCTGTATTGTGAGAAGAATTACTGGTCCTAGGGGTGACTAAAGAAACAAAAAATTTTCACCGTTCAGTTATCTTTTTCATTTTTCTTTCTTTTTTTTTTTTTGTGGTACGCGGGCCTCTCACTGTTGTGGCCTCTCCCGTTGCGGAGCACAGGCTCCGGATGCGCAGGCTCAGCGGCTATGGCTCACGGACCCAGCCGCTCCGCGGCATGTGGGATCTTCCCGGACCGGGGCACGAACCCGTGTCCCCTGCATCGGCAGGTGGACGCTCAACCACTGTGCCACCAGGGAAGCCCAATCTTTTTCATTTTTTAACTCCCAACAAAGGGAATTTGAATTGGAGAGTAGACATAGGCAGACTTTCTGGCTATTTTCAGAGTAAAAACCACTGCGCTTAAAATAAGAATTAGATTTGCTGTATTTAGAACAGAAGGGTGGATGTTATAGGGGAAAAAAGCTTGGAATCAGTGACTGTGTCATATAGGACACTGTGATCATGTGACTGCATCACAGGAAGCTGTGATTCCAACCGAGTTCACTGGGGTTGTCAGGTGAAAGCCATCGTCCAAGGTCTGGAAGTTGGTAGACCAGATGTATCAGCAGAGTGGGGGAAGTAGTGTGTCTGGATTGTAGCAAAGCATTTGATAAACTTTCTCATGTCAAGTTAGGTGGATTCTTAATTCATTAAATGATCATAAGTCAAAGGCTTTAATTCATGGATAAAGGCAAACAACTGCTTTTAAATTCCTTCTTTTTGAATTAGTCCCTTCATTCAGATTAAGATATTTTTGGATCCTGATTTTGTTATTCAGTCTGTTTAGTGTCCTTCTGGGCTTCAAGTCACATGCAAATCTGACCACTGGCCTCCCATTTCTTCTTTTAAATCATGGGTGAATGTGTTAAAGACAGGGCCAAACTCCAACACCACAAAAGGGTCAGCAGATACATCCCAGGAATTTATATCATGCAAAATTCTTACTCATGAAGTGTAAAGACAAGGGGTTACTAGGCAAATGAGAAATAGCATACCATGCTTTTAATCAGGAATTTATATCATGCAAAATTCAAAGGTAAATTTTTTAAAAAAAGGAAAACTCTTCTGGAAAACGTGGCATAAGTTTGGAATTCAGAATGTTCTGAATTTTAGGAAGGTGCACATGCCCCAGTGCGTTAGAGGGCACATGCTGTAATGAAATACATTAAATTTCTGTAGCCATAATGCCTGGATAGTCACACTCAGTGGGATAAATGAAGACTACTACTGAACAGCTTCCTGGCAGCTCACACCAAGTTTCACTGCCAAATGAGTTTGTTTCAATCTTACGGCAAACTCAGTTTTCAAAGCCGTTTTGATTTCAAAATTGAAGGTATGACTTGTGGACCTGTAGGGTCCCCACAACCACACATTCAGGCATGAAGAGGGGGAGAGAGAAAGAGGGAAGGAAGGGGAGTGAGGAGGAGACTGTGTGTGAGAGAAAAAGAGACAGAGAAAGGAAGCAATTGAGAGCATGGAGGTTGGAGATAGGTCTACAAAGCGAAGTCCAAGTCCAGGTACCCAACCACCTGCATGGCTGAAGACCAGTTCCTAAAAGAACAGGGCAGGCATGGCTGATGTGCCGCCATTCCAAAGCCCTACCCGAACTCCTTCCCATGGAGGCAGGTACTGTGGGGCACTCAGCTTGCAGGAGGTACAAAGAGCAGGCAAGACTCCCCCGGCTCCCGAGCAGGGAAGGAGGAGCCTGCTAGCCCGAGACCTGCCTTGGAAGTTCAGTAATCAGACCCACAAGTAAGTTATACCCAGTAAGCATCAGGGGCTCACCAATAAGATTATCTATGAGACAGGAGCAAAAGCTTCTTTTCTGAGTAAAATGAGATGAAGGGGAGAAGGGACCCTTCCCACATCCTATATTATAATCTCAACATGGGAAGGGCTGTAGTGTAGAAGAACAATCAGCTTGTCTGAAATGTTCCAAAGGAGCGCAGTAATACCGATGGAAGAGTCCTTTAGAAATACATTTCAGCCCTTGACAAAGTAGAAATTTCTAGTGGCATGAAAGTCAAAAGAAAAGGTGGGCTGCCTCTTGATGGGATACGTTCCCAGTCCCCGAAGAAGTTGCACCGAATGCAGGGTAACCACTTCCCATAGAGGAGGTTCAGTTTTTATGGACATCTAAGAATTAAAAGTAAGAATTTTGCAATAATGGAAGAGGCTCCTTTCAAAATAATGAGCATTCTCTCTGTGGTGTCTTCAGTCAAAATATCTGCCGCACGAGAATGTGGAGAAAAGGGAACGCTTGTGCACTCTTGGTGGGAATATAAATTGGTGCAGCCATTATGGAAAACAGTGTGGGGGTTCTTCAAAAAATTGAAAATAGAACTACCACATGATCCAGCAGTCCCACTTCTGGGTATATATCCAAAGGAAGTGAAAGCAGGATATCTAAGAGATATCTGTCCTAATGTTCATTGTAGCATTATTCATAATAGCCAAGATGTGGAAACAACCTAAGTGTCTGTCAGTGGGTGAATGGGTAAGGAAGATGTGGTTATATACATTATTATTATTCAGCCATGACAAAGAAGGAAATCCTGCCATTTGCGACAACATGGATGGACCCCGAGGGCATTATGCTAAGTGAAATAAGTCAGACAGTAAAAGACAAATACTGCATGATATCAGTTATTTGTGGAATTTAAAAAAAGTCAAACTCATAGAAGCAGAGAGTAAAAAAGTGGTTGCCAGGGCCTAGGGTGGGTGGGGGAAATCGGGAGAGGTTGGTAAAAGGATGTAGACTTTCAGCTATAAGATTAATAAGGTCTGATGATCTAATGTATAACATGGTGACTGTAGTTGATAATACTTACATAACTGAAATTTGCTGAGTGAGTAGAACTTAAATGTTCTCATACACACACAGAAGATAAATATGTGAGGTGATGGGCGTGTTAATTAACTAGATGGGGGAATCCTTTCACAATGTATATGTATATCAAATCACGAAGACATACACTTTAAATATCTTACAATTTTTATTTGTCAATTATACCTCAATAAAGCTGAAAAAATGCCATAAAACTTTTCTTTTAAAAAAATTTTAATTAATTTTTATTGGACTATAGTTGATTTACAATATTGGCTGTGCAGCAAAGTGAATCCGTTGTACATACACATCTATCCACTCTTCTTTAGATTCTATTCCCATATAGGTCATTACAGAGCATTGAGTAGAGTTTTCTGTGCTAGTCAGTAGGTTCTTATTAGTTATCTATGTTATATAGAGCCATAAAAATTTTCAAGCTGCCCCAAGCTCCTCGTTCATGACAGTAATCACTGGGATTCCTTAAAGGAGGGAAGGGTTGGTTTTAGCATTGTGTTAACCATCTGTGAGGGGATCAAATCAAAAGATCTTTATCAAGCATACATAGTATATTCCAAGTACACGGCTGGATGCTGAGGGAACTTGAGTGGTATAAGGTCCAGCTGGTACTCCCAAAGGAGCTTATGGCTGGTGGGGACATAGGGAATTGAGAGGTCAAACCCATGCTGAGGTGACAGCTCAAGAGATCTGACATTAAAGAAGGGGCAGAGGACAGAACACAGACAAAGGAAGAACGATGACATGAAAATGCATTTTACTTCTGGCTATTTTTCTTCCTTAATTTTATTGAACTTTATTCTTGACACAAAGTGCTTAGATGGAGGGAAATGCCTTATTCTAGAATAATCTCCACCAGAGACCCTGTTTTAGGAGGGGCACCTTGTATGACATTAGACGGGCAATGACTCCATTCCTAATAATAAAGCAAACCACCACCACCCAACGCCTGATCTAGCAGAAGCAGTTTGTTCCCTTTTAATCAGAATCTAGAAAAGGCAACGACACCTCCGTGGGAGCATGAGTAACGTTGCTACCAAATCGCTGGACTTCTCTGCATTCCTCCCCCAGGGTTAAGGGCTCTGGAGAACCTGTTTGAGCCAACATTTTCAGCTGGGTCATCTCGTGTTGAGCTTTGCTTTCTACCTCTTGGATCTTTTCTACACATCAGTTCTGTGAACAAGATCCATCTTTCAGCAAAGGTGTGGTTAAGGCGGTGTTATGGAGGAAGGGACGGGCGTGGGACCACAGTGCCTGGATTTCACCAGCAAAGATCCAGTCAACTGGATACCTCTCACTGATCCATTCCAAAGGTTCTTTTTAAAAAACATAAAGTTTTAGAAAGGGCCACACAGATTCAAATGCAGCTGTGGCAAGGCTGTGTCACTCCGGGTCAGAGGTTTGGGGGTCAGGAAGCTCAGGGAGCCATGAGATCCTAGAGTTTGAGACAAGAAACATCCAGAATCTAGGAACTCTGTGTGTGACTACAAAGGCTGCAGTCCCCAAAGTGCCTGCAATCTTGCTTGTACTGCTCGTCGTCCCTGGGGCACTCCTTTCCCTCATGGAGCACTGATGTCTGGGATTAGGATATGGGTGCCTAGGCAGTGTGTGTTAAAACTCAATTCCCTTGTCTTCCATCGAAAAGAACTCATCCTCTCTGTGGTCAACTGTAGACCCCCAGATCACACATTTGAACATAAAATCCCAGGTCCCCAGAGATGCAGAAGGTAATAATCAGATTCTGTATAGGCTGAGTATGAATCTCCTTCTTAAGGGGCCCCCAGAGCAGGCAGCCACCTGCCTTGAAGGAAGTAGATCATGGCTGGAACCCCTTGCTTGGAACTGTTTCTAAATGCACAGCGTGACTTCCACTATTCGTGTGACCTCTTTCAAACCCCAGCCTTCTGTTACCCTGCAATCAGCCTAGCCCCTTCCATCATCCTCACGCCCATGGACTCAGGTATGCTGGTACCCTCTCACTGATTCCTGCCAGGGACAGTCCCCAGGGACAGAAGAGCAGGTTTTCATGTTGACCCTGAGATGCACTCACTTAGAGCTAAGTCCACAGACAGGGTCAGCTTTGGGCATAAATAGTGATTAAGCTTGTCTATGGCAATCCCTGCCCCACTGCCTCATATGCACCTTTGCTTCTTTTACACTTTTCCTGTCTTTTCTCTCCTGCACTTACTGCATTTATTCTCCTAGGTCAAGGATGGCAAATATATTTCATTTTGAGTGCCAACTCTGATGAATTAGTAGGTACTGGCTGGACCACTCTATCGAGATAGATAAAACAAACAAACAAAAACAAACAGCAAAAAAAAACACCTGCATGTGAACTCTGTGATTTTTTAATGTCTGCTCTGGGGACATTATTTGCCGTCTTCTCGTTTGTCCATGAGCTTTTAGAAGGCAGAGACTGTCTTATTCAGCTTTGGATCTCTAATTATCAGCCTTCAATAATTTTTATAGTTGAACTGTGCCTGTAGCAACTGTGGAATCTTTAATCCCCATCTTGCTTGTTCCCAGCTCTGCCCAAATTTCAGCTATCACAGAGTGAGTGACATGGTGCAATAGAAATGTATCATTTCAGTTCCCCATGTCCTGAAGGTACGTACAGGATGAGAACCCATAGAGGAAGAATGTGAGGAGTTTTTTAAAAAGTGAGAAAGTGGAGAAGGAAAAGGAAGGATGCTGGGGAAGATGAGGGAGTGTGTCAGAGATCCTGGCACCAGTGAAGAGAATAAGAAGCATTCCCAAACACGCAACACCGAGTGCTATTAAAGAACTCTGTAGCACATACACGTAGAAAGTACACGCAGTACGATGACGCAGCAGGCTTGAACAGACTTGCAAGAGCTGATGGTTAAATTTTCAGGAATTTTGCCAGTCAGTTAACATCATGCTGGTAGCTTGAAATTGGCTATGATGGGAGTATTTACACCACAGAAATCGGCAAAGGCTACAAACCAGGACTCTGCCCCCCATCTCCCAACACCCAGAACTGATTGTCAAACATTGACTAGTGCACCACTGAGTAGATGCCCCCAAACTCTGCGTGCAAAGAGGAATGAGAGCATTCAGTGCCAGTTTGTATGTTACCCCAAATGGGCTAATCTGTCCTCCATCTTGAGTCTTGTCCATTCTGATGGGGAGGCAGGATTGGGAAGCTCTTCATGGCCAGTGGGCTGCTGACTGTTTCAGGGTTCTGGACTTTGACTGGTTGGCTCATCAGAGGCTCTCCGGGGCATTAGAGTGGAAGAACAGCACCAATCAAAGCACAGACTGTGGAAAAGTCAGCTGTGCACAAAGGGGGCTCTTATTGGCTCTGAGATACTGCAAGTTAGGTGGCGGGTTGCATTCCGGCAATGACGTCTTGAAGGGAAAAATGACTCAAGAACCCACTTTTCGGTCATCCCATAAATGAGAAATGCTTCTTAACTGAATTGGGATGAGCCCTGGAGGACAGACCCGGGCCCACACTGGCAAGGTGCTGGTGTGGGGAACGCCCGAGGTGGCTCAGATGGAAGGTTCTCGGTGCAGCCTTTTCCCCTCTGCCTATCCATGGTGTCGATGGCAGAGGCTTCTCGGGGATCCCGTGTGAGAAAAGGAGCCTTCAGGATTGCAGCAGCTGCTTTCTTCCTGTCCTCAGGCAGGAACGCATCTTCCCCACTGCTGGGGCTGTTGACCGTGTCATTGGCACGTGGCCCTTCTTTTGCGGGGAGGAGTGAGCTGGGGGATGCTGGAGGGGAGGGCAGGAAGGTCCGGGAGGATGCCCGATTTGGAGACAAGCTGCCGGGGACAGTCTAGTGATGCCCCCTGAGCTGGGCCTCAGTTTTGGAACAACTGCTGGACAGGCCTGGAGAAGGAGGGCTGTCCTCCACATCAACATTGTAATTGGTTCTGAGCAGCGGGAAATGTGTCAGGTAAAGACAGGAGCCAGGCGAACGAAAGAAGCAAAACAGACCAAGTAAAACATGAGAGGAAATCAGTCTACTGTGTCACCAGAGAAAGGAGAGGAAAATACTCGAATAGTATCTGCTACTTACAGCAGGGTTTTCCGAACCTCAGTGATTCTGAGCGCTCACTCATGATTTTCACCGCCCCTCCTTTCCACCCATTTCATTATTTATTTAGTATTTGTCTTTAAAATAACTCACTTTGGAAAAAAACGCGGCCTCTTGTTAAAAATGGTATCCTTAAATTCACGGCTTTGACATGCCAGTTTGTTTGTTTTCCTAATACGCATTATTATAAACACATGACTATTAAAAGAGAAACTCTTCATCCATCTACCCCAGAAGCCACTGGGAGGCCACCGTGTGCCCCTCAGTGGGAGCAGTGTCCCCCCTGAGCACAGGGGTCACTTTAGAGTGAAGCCACGGGAGGCACCTGGCTCTGGGTTTGTGTCATTTGTCAATGTCTCCCGCTCACCTATCCCACTCACACAGTTGCTAAAGCTCTCATTTGGCAACAGGCACACTTTTCCCCTTTTTAAAAGCCCTCAAGCACAACATGAACAAGACACAGGATGTCTGTTCTGTTAGGTCAGGTGTTGGGTGGTGGTAGTTTGTTTCATTATTAGGAATGGAGTCATTGCCTGTCGAATGTCATACAAGGTGCCCCTCTTAAAACAGGGTCTTTGGTAGGGATTGTTTTAGAATAAGGCATCTCTCTCCATCTAAAGCATTTTGTGTCAGGAATGCAGTTCAATAAAATTAAGAAAAAATGTATTTTCATGTCATCCTTCCTTTGTCTGTGTTTTGTCCTCTGCCCTTTTTTTCTTGTATGCTCCTAACTCTTGATCCTTTTCTTGTTCTATCTTCTCCTTATCCTGACCCCAAATTATGAATCTGGTTTCCGTCCTTTAAAGAAAACCACAACAGGAACATTTCCCTGGTAGAAGCTTAAACCCAATGTACATTTTTTGGCAGCACAAATGACTTTTGGAAGAAGGTTGTAGGAACAATTTTTCAAACGTGAACACCATCCAACAGCTTTTAATGGTGGGCCTGGCTGCCTGATTGGATTATACTTCCACTAGGGGGCGCTGTTCTCTTTATATGTCAAAATTTTTATGGCAATAGTAACAATAGAAATGCTGGTTTCCTTTTGGAAATAAGGGCAACTGAATACAGCTTTGGCCGGGCGGGGGTGTGTGTGTGTGAACATTAAGGACATGAAGCCAGTTGCAAAGAAAACACTTGGTTTTAGCAGCAAATTCACCCAATATTGTAGACAGAAAGTCAATTAACAGTGGAGCTGGTGGGAGCTGTGACATTCCTGATGTAGCGACTTTCACGAAATCCTTTCTTATTCCAGTTGTCAGCTGGCAAATTTCTTTCCCTAAATTCAACCTGAAGCTAAGGGATCCTTCTCAATAATGTCAAGACCTAGGTCTGAGCCAATCATCTTTGTAGGGTTCATCCCAGGCTTGTTTTAAAGCTAGGTGTGGGGCTTCCCTGGTGGCACAGTGGTTGAGGGTCGGCCTGCCGATGCAGGGGACGCGGGTTCGTGCCCCGGTCCGGGAAGATCCCACATGCTGCGGAGCGGCTAGGCCCGTGAGCCATGGCCGCTGAGCCTGCGCGTCCGGAGCCTGTGCTCCGCAACGGGAGAGGCCGCAACAGTGAGAGGCCTGCGTACCGCAAAAAAAAAAAAAAAAAAAAAAAAAAAAAATGAAAGCTAGGTGTGATCTCGGCCATTAGGTGGTCCTAACTCCACATGACAAGGACACAGGCTCAGAGAGATGGAGCAGTTTGTCCAGACCACACAGCGCTCATTGGGGCGACGTGAATATTCTCTGATACTGTGACTCCAATTTCTTCCGTCCTTACACACCTATGTCTTCCTTAAAAATGCCCTCTTCCAGCTTCCAGTGGTGTCTTGTGTCAATGGGATTTTTAAAAAGTCTTTTCTGAACTGACAGTGTAACTCAGACCTTGTAATATTTTACTGTAGACACTGGGTTACAGTAGCTCATCCATACCTGAGGTTATTGCAAATTTTTCTTTAATAATCTAAGATATTGAATTCTAATCAATGACTGTCTTGAGCCCCTGAACAGTGAGCCATCATGAATAGGAGCTAATGTAGGAGAATGAAAGGGACTGTCCCAGTTTCCAGAGGCCCAGGTTTTCATCTAAGCAACACCTTAAAGAGTGAGTTACTTTGGACAGAGTTGCTTAACGTTCTTCTGGCCTTTGTTTCCTTTTCTGTAAGCTCTGGCTAGCGGCAGAGCAGCATTTAGTGAGCCAGACACTTCGTGTGCATTATCTTACCCATGCTTCAAAATGGTGAGAGAGATTGTCATCTGCATTTGATGATAAAAGGAAACTGAGACTCAGAGAGGCCAAGTCATCTTCTCAAGATCCTACGGTGATAAGTAGCTGACCTAGGAGGTGGGCCTGGATCTTTTCTGTTTTGAAAACTTTCCTCTTAAGCATAAGATGAGGCCTTCAGTCAGGAAATATACAGAGAACCTTCTCTGCGCTCGGCAGGTCTTGCTGGCTCTCAAACCCGACACGCTCAACTCAAACCACAGCGAGAACGCGAAAAGGAAATGAAAAACGATACGACATCTGAGAGGCAGTGTGGTGTTGTCCGGGGACGCGAGTTTACATCCCTTCTGGTCCACACATTGGGCGTGATTTGAAGCAGGTCACTTCACCTCTGACGGCTCGTTTCCTCATCTGAAAAGCGATGGGGTTCAGATGAACTCCAGGAGCTCGTCCCCACATGCCGCATTCTCTGGAGGAAAGGCCCGAAATTGAAATTCCTCCTTGGCGCTCAGGCCGCTGCCATCCGATCTCCAGGTCTCAGGTGCCCACCCTGAATTTTTCCAGCCTGAGCTCTGGATTATTTTGTTCTCTCCCCCTGCCCCTCAGCTTCCGTCCTGGGGAAGCTCCGTCCTGCTCTCTCCACCCCCCTCTCCACCCCCCTGGAGCTCTGGTTCATCCAGTGGAGCGGGCTAGGCAGAGGAGACTCCGCAGCACCTTCTTTGTGGGGCTGCGCTCGCTCAAGAATTTAATAGGACTCGCTCCCTGCCTGTGATCACCCGGTGGAAGCAGGCGCAGGAATACGGTTCTGAACCAGCTCGTCTGAATCAAGTCAAGACGATGGAGCTAACCGGCCGTGTCACGTGGAGTCTCTGAAGGTCCCACTGATGCCCTCACTCTTTTCATCCAAATGATTGAAAAGGTATTTCTAAACAGAATTGAGGGGCCCTGTCTAAATCAGACTGGTGTATTGGCCTTAAGGTCCCGATTTGAAGAGCTCCACGCTTCAGTCCACAGCTGCTTCTCAGTAGAGGTTCCTTATTATTGCTGATAACAACTGTATGAATAAAGAGAAAAGAAGTTCCTACTCCATGAGAGGGAGAGAAAAAATCTCATTCAAACCGAGAGAGAATGAAAGTTGCTTTTGTTCAGCAGCTTTACAATTCCTGCTTCCCTTTTCTTCTGGAAATGAAGCCGAATGTAAGAGCTTATCTTGGTCTAACTTTTTTTTTTTCCCCTCAAGCCAAAATAGAACAGCTATTTAGCTGGAAAATTCATAGGAGCTCATGTCAATTGGTTAACAAAACACACGCACACACACACATCTTAATGTCCTCATTATATAAAATCTCAATCATCAAAAATTGACAAGAAAAAAAATGCTGAGACTCCAATAGGCAATTGAGTAGAGGATATAAACAGATGATTCATAAAGCAGGAAATGCAAATGGCAAAAAATCATATGAAAAAATATTCAACATGCATATAATAAAAGAAATCCAGACTAAAATAACAATGAGATAGGGTAGCCACTCATCAAATTAGTAAAGATTTTTAAAAATTAAAGGCAGCTTTTGGGTAATGGGTTCCTGGAAAATACATATGAAATCTAAATATATAAAAGCCTAAAAATAACCTTGTATGTTTTAAGGGGCTGGTATTAGCTGAGGGTTAATATTCCTAAGAACAGAGCCTTCCTTAGGTCTCTTACTCCCTCTCTGCCCATTGTATTCTGGTCCCCCTGCCCTGCCCTTCCCCCCCACCCCCCATCTTCCATCAATATTACCATCTAGGAAGTGGATCAAGAGGCATAGTCCCAGCCTTGGCTGTGAAGACTGTGCAAATCCATCATTCTCTTTATTTTTTAAGTTCTTCTTTCGTAAGAAACTTGAATTCAGATTTTTAAATTCCACGGTTCTCCCACAGTCTGTTTTTCTTTGCTCCAAACTTTCGTCTTCACTAATACATATGCAGAAACATGATGAATACTAGACATGGACTGTCCTTAAAGGCATCCAATCCAGGTGGTGCTTTTTACAACAGGAGAGTGGGATGAAGATCAATATCCTCATGGCACCTGCTTGCTGCTCTTGTTAAAAGATGTATGTACCTGACCACTAGGCTTTGCAGGTTAGAGCCATGGCCTCTCAAGTGTGTAACACAGAATGGCCGCCTTGGGCGAAAGAAAAACGTACTCGGATTTCTGCTCTTTACTTTGTCTTGTCCTTTTAAAATGTCCATTTTTAACACAGTTACAGTGTACAGGTTAGTACAGCAATTTATTTATTGGGGATGCGTGATCAAAATTGCTTTGCTGGTAGGATATTGTTATTAAAAAGTTTGCAGACAACGGGATTAGAGAGAGGGTACAATTTAGGAAGAAAGAATTAGAATTAGAATTAAGGGAGGAAGCAAGGCGGGCTGTGGTCGTAGGGAGTGACCAACAGAACTCACAGTAAAGGGCAGGGATCACCTCCTTGCCACAGAGGCCATGATGCTATTCAAACAGCTGGAACATTCAGCTGAATCGCAAGGACATGCTGGCACGCTGACAAAGAGGCCAATGTTTTTAAAGGCCACCTTGCCGGAAAAGGCCACTTGTGATTGCTCAGGTCATGCCCAGGCACCATAGGCCAAGATTCCAGGAATCACCTCCCCGAGCATGCCAAGCTGCGGGTCTCATTGAGATGGTGCCAGTTGGGACTCAATGGTAGGGAGGCCAAAACCAGCTGAGGGGTGTGGAAATGAAAGCATCTGAGTAATCTAGCTGAAATCCAGGGACAGACAAGTGACCTAGAGGATTTAGCAGTCTTGTCAAAGTGAAAACAGGTGTCACCAGGGGCCTGGAAGCAAATCCCTATGCTGGGTGAGGTGCGTGTGGTGGAGGAGAAGGTAGAGCAGAGCCCGATATTTGGAATGCCCTTGAGTAGTCTTGGCCCTATGGAGCTGGGTGTTAGGGAAGATCCAACGGCATGATTCTGAGCCTCATTTATGTCTCACTTAAGCATCACAACCTCTGGACAATCTGATGACAAGTTCATGCCTTTATTCAAAAGGAGAACCATGAGGAAAAAGTATAGACATATCACCCAAACTTATAATCTCTGCTGGATAAGGAAACCCAAGGAGATTTCCCATTATTTCTGGGTGTCCCAACAGCTTCTCTTGTGTGTGCAGTGTTAAGTGCTCTCATGTGTTCTGGCCTCGTTGTGGGAGTTTAGTACCCCAAACCAGCTGGAGAGGTACCACTGTTCCAACTTCAGTATCTCTTCATGGTGGTGAGGGGTGAGAATGGCAGAGCTCAACTTCACCCTTCTCCTTAAGGATGGTGCATGCTCAGAAAACGTTGGGAGCCAAGTGGAAATCAAACTGTCAGCGTTATTAGTGGGTGGGCTAACTAACTCGCAAAGTATAGGGCTCTCTGGGAAGCTGGAACGGAGAAAGTGGCTTGAGCTTGAGGACAGAGTTGCTGCTTCTCTAATTGCAGATCTTGAACCTGCCTGTCTACCTAGACAGTAGCCCACGTGAGGACAGGGGTGGTGCCTGGGGCAGGTTCGATGCCCAGCTGTGGACATACAGACCCACTGGATGCTGACTGAATCACAACTCATTTCAGTTTAGAACTGAAGCTTTAACATCTGCTCTGCTCTAGAATTTGATGGAAGCAATGAATTGAATTTAGAGCTGATTTCCTTTAAAAATATTTATAGGAACTCTGAAATTTCCTAATTATTTGAAAATGTTATTTTTGTTTAGTGTTGCTTTCTTTTGCTTTGTTGTTATTAAATATTTTATTTGAGATGATTGTAGATTCATATTCGAGTGTAAGAAATAATATAGAGAGATCTTGTACCTCTACCCAGTTTCCCCAGTGGTAACATCTTGCCAAACTATCGCGCTGTTCCACTCCAGGATATTGACATCAAGACCCAGGACATTTCCATCACTATAAGGATCCCTCATGTTGCCCTTTGATTGCTACATCCACTTCCTTCCTGCCCCCACCCCTCCCTTAATCCCTGGCAACCACTCTTCTCCATCTCTATAATTTTGTGATTTCAAGAATGTTATATAGCTTGCAGCTAGTAGATAAACCAATCCTAGAGATCTAAGGCACAGTATAGAAATATAGACAGTATTGAATTATAATCGTTGAACTTCCTAAGAGACTAGATTTTAATTATTCCCAACACAGAAAAGAAATGATAATTATGTGACATGATAGAGGTGCTAAATATTGCTACAATGGTAATCATTCTACAGTATATAAATGTATCAAATCAACATGTTGAACACCTTAAATTTATACAGTGTTACATGTCAAATATATTTCAATTAAAAATACAAAAGAGAATGTTATGTAAATGGAATTATATAGTATGTAACCTCTTGGGATTGCCTTTTTTCTAAGAGCAGAATTCTCTGAAGATTCATCCCGGTTGTTGTGTGTCTCAATAGTTGGTTCATTTTTATTGCTGAAGAGTATCACATGGAATGGATGGACCACAGTTCAACTATTCACATTTTTTTTTTTTTTAAGATGTTGGGGGTAGGAGTTTATTAATTTATTTATTTACTTTTGCTGTGTTGGGTCTTCGTTTCTGTGAGAGGGCTTTCTCTAGTTGTGGCAAGTGGGGGCCACTCTTCATCGCGGTGTGCGGGCCTCTCACTATTGCGGCCTCTTTTGTTGCGGGGCACAGGCTCCAGACGCACAGGCTCAGTAGTTGTGGCTCACGGGCCTAGTTGCTCCTTGGAACGTGGGATCCTCCCAGACTAGGGCTCGAACCCATGTCCCCTGCACTAGCAGGCAGACTCTCAACCGCTGCACCACCAGGGAAGCCCAACTATTCATATATTGAAGGACATGTAGGATGTTTCCAGTTTGGGATTATTACAGAGGTGCTATGAACATTAGTGTACATGTCTTTGTGTAAACATAAGCTTTTATTTCTCAAGGATAAATGGAGGACAATTATTGGGTCGTGTGGTAATTACATGGTTAGTTTTTAAAGAAACTAAACTTTAAAGAAACTAAACTACTAAGCCATTTTCCAGAATGGCTGTACCATTTTACATTCCCACCAGCATTGTATGAGTGATCCTCACCACCCATTGGTGGTGTCATTATTTTTGTTTTAGCCTTTCTGATAGGTGTGTTGTGATATTTCAATGTGTTTTGCATTTCCTTAATGGCTAATAATGTTGACCATCTTCTCATATGCTTATCTGCCATCTGTACACCCTTTTCAGTGAAATGTCTCTTTTTGTCTTTTGCCAATTTTTTAGTTGGATTGTATGCTTTTTTAAATGTTGAATTTTGAGAGTTCTTTATATATTCTAGATGCTAGTTCTTTTCCAGATATATGATTTGGAAGTATTTTCTCCTGATCTATATCTTGTCTTTTCCTTCTCTTCACGGGGTCTTTCACAGAGTAAAAGTTTTTAATTGTGACCAAATCCAATTTTTCAATTTTCCCTTTTATGGATCTCAGTTTTGGTGTTAAGTCTATGAATTTTCTTTTATTGCCTAGCCCTAGACTCTGAAGATTTTTTTTCCCCATGTTTTCTTCTAAAAGTTTTATAGTTTTATATTTTACCATTCATTTGTGATCCATTTTGAGTTAATATCTTTATAAGGATGACACTTAGGTCAAGGGTTTTTGGTATTTGTTTGTTTCTTATTTGTGTGTGTGTGTGTGTGTGTGTGTGTGTGTGTTTTAACTTGTGGATGTCCAATTGCTCCAGCACAATTTGCTTTTGAAAAGGCTATTTTCCCCCATTGAATTGCTTTCACTCCTTTGTCAAAAATCAGTTTGGCACATTTGTGTGGGTCTATTACTGAGTTCTGTCTTCTGTTCCATTGATCTATGTATCTACTCCTTTGCCAACACTAAGTAGTTTTGATTACTGTAGCTATACCATGAGTTGTGAAACCAGATGGACTAATTCCTCGCTTTTATTCTTCTTTTTAAAAATTGTTGGGAATTCCCTGGTGGCACAGTAGTTAAGAATCTGCCTGCCAATGCAGGGGACATGGATTCTAGCCCTGGTCCAGGAAGATCCCACATGCCACGGAGCAACTAAGCCTGTGCGCCACAACTACTGAGCCCGCATGCCATAACTACTGAAGCCTGCATGCCTAGAGCCTGTGCTCCACAATGAGAAGCCACTGCAATGAGAAGCCCACACACTGCAATGAAGAGTAGCCCCCGCTTGTCACAACTAGAGAAAACCCATGCGCAGCAACGAAAACCCAACACAGCCATAAATAAATAAATAAATATTTTAAAAGTTTAAAAAAATTGTTTTAGCTATTGTAGTTCTTTTGCTTTTACATATAAATTTAGAATAATCTTGTTTATGTCTATGAGAAAACTCTTGCCTGGATTTTGATAGGAATTTCATTAAATCTCTGTATCAGTTTGGGGAGAAGACATCTTTATTATATTGAGTCTTCTAATACATTAACGTGGTGTGTCTCTCCATTTATTTAGAGCTTTAATTTCTTTCATGAGCTTTTTGTAGTTTGTAACATGCAAGTTCTATACACGTGTTATTAGATTTACACCTGTATTGGCTTGCTAATAGGGTAACTGAGTGGCTTAAACAAACAGCAACAAAATATTTCTCACAGTTCTGGAGGCTAGAAATCTGAAATCAAGATGTTGGCTGGAATCTAAAAAATAAAACAAACTAGTGAATATAACGAAAAAGAAACAGACTCACAGATTACCAGTGGTTACCAGTGGGGAGAGAAAATAGGGAAGGAATTAAGGGGTACAAACTATTATGTATAAAATAAATGAGCTACAAGGATATATTGTACAACACAGGGAATATAGCCAATATTTTATAATAACTATAAATGGAATATAGCCTTTTAAAATTGTGAATCACTATGTTGTACACCTGTAACTTATGTAATATTGTACATCAACTATACCTCAATTTTTAAAAACTAAAATAAGTAAATAAACCAAACCAAATAACCAATAACTGAACCAAACCAAAGCAAAAAGATGTTGGTAGAGTTGTTCCCTTCTGAGGGCTGTGAGAGAAGGATCTGCCCCAGGCCTCTCTCCTCTCTATCTCTGTGTCCAAATTTCCCCCCTTTTATAAGGACGCTAGTCATATTGGATTAGGGCTCACTCTAATAACCTCATTTTAAGTTGATTACCTCTGTAAAGACCCATCTCCAAATAAGGTCACATTCTGAGGGACTTGGGGTTAGGACTCCAACATATCTTCTTTAAGGGGACACAATTCAACCCATAACATCACCTCTCTCCTAAGTGAGATTCTGGGTTGACAGTTCTTTATCTTCATTCTTTCCTTCTTGACTCCATGGCTTCTGTTGAGAAATCCACTTTTATTCCAGTTGTTTTCACCATATAGATTAGGTGTCATTTCTCTATAGCTGCTTTAAAGATATTTTCTTTGGTTTTAGTTTTCAGAAATTTGACTGTGATGTGTTTTGGAATGGAATTCTTCAGGTTTATCCTGTTTGGGATTTGTTTGGCTTATTGAATCTGTAGGTTTATATATTGCAAATTTGGGAAGTTTTCAGGAGTTATTCTTTTTTTTTTTTTTTTTTTTTTTTTTTTTTTTTTTTTTTTTTTTTTTTTAAACCACTGCGCCACCAGGGAAGCCCAGGAGTTATTCTTTAAGTGCTTTTTCAGCCCTGCCCTCCTTCTCCTCTCCTTCCAGTAATCTGATGACACAAATGTTACATCTTTTGTTGTAGTCCTACAGATTCCTGAAGCTCTGTTTATTTGTTTTTCCAGTCTATTTTCTCTCTGTTGTTCAGACTGAGTAATTTCTATTGTTCTATCTTTAAGTCCACTGATTCTTTCCTCAGTGTTTTCCATTCTGCTCTTGAGCCCACCTGTAGCATTTTAAACTTTCACGTATCGCATTTTTCAGTTCTAAAATTTCCGTTTGGTTCTTCTTTATATCTTCTATTTCTTTGCTGAGTCTTTTCATTTCTTTATTGAAACTTTCTACATTTGCATTTGTTTTGAGTGTATTCATAATTGCTCATTGTCACTTTTTTCTGATAGCTGCTTTAAAATCTTTACCAGATCAAGACTATTTATCAAATAATTCTAATACTTTTGTCATCTCAGTGTTGACATCTATTCATTGTCATTTTTTCACTCAGTTTGAAATCTTCCTGGTTCTTCGTATGATGAATGATTTTCTATTGAAAACTAGCCGTTTTTGACATTGTGTTTCAAGACTCTGGATCTTACTTAAACTTTCTGTTTTCACTGTCTGTCTATGACTCTGCTCAGGAAAGGAAGCAAGGGATGCTGCCTCGTTTCTGCCAGGTGGGGGTAGAAGTCTAAATTCCCCACTCAGTTGCCATTGACACCCATAAGAGAGGGCTCCTCTTTACTGCTGGCAGGGGTGGGAGCTCTGGGTCCCCACTAAGCCTCTACTGATACCCCTCTAGCTGGGAGAAGTAGGAACGCCTTATTACTGCTCACTATGTGACCTCTATTGGCACCACCAGAGGGAAATAGCCTCATGACTGCTAGGCAGTACTGAAAGTTCTGACCCTCCCGTAGGCCTCCTTTGACATCACTCCAGCAAGGAGAGGGAGGGATCTTTCATTATTGCCAGGAGAAGGTGAAAGTCCAGGTTCCCCACATAGTCCTACTTGATACTGCCTTACTATCTGGCAGAGATGAAAGTCCCAACCCCCTACTTGGTCTTCTTTGACAGCATCTGCTGGGGCTTTGGGATGCCTCATTACACCCTTGCCTGGGTGGAAGTCTAGGCTCCCCCATTGACCATTGCTGGCATGGATGTCGGTGAGGCCACAGTTCTCGCGGAGGTGTTTGGCTGGAGTAGAGCGGTTATTGTCTAAGAGTTTTCTATCATGCCAGGCTGCCCCTTTCCTGGTCCTTTGCCTAGAGTAAGCAGACTTTTGTCAGAGGCGTTTTCATCTGCCCCTGGGGGCATTTTTGAGTTGCTGGCTATTTTAGCTGTGAGTTGGGGTAAGACGCAAGCAAGCAATCAAACAAACAAAAACCCCAGAGAACTCACCATCTTATTATTCCTTGGGTCCCAAGGCCCCTAGCTGATCTGCCTTCTTCTCTCTAGCTTTCAGAGTCTTCTTATGTTTGGTTTAGGTACAGTGTCCAAGGTGTGTAACTGTTCACAGTGAGAGGAGTAAGGAAACATATGTCTGCTCCCTTTTCCCAGAAACAGAAGTCCTTGGAGACATTGTTTTAAGATAAATGTCTTTCAGTGCAAAAGTAAAATGGAGATGTTGGTGGGGCTAGGATGTAGGGCAAAGAAAAGGTGATCCCCCAAAGGGTACAGACAACCAGCTATACTTTGAGTCTACTGAAAGGAATCAGGACAAGTTCACGAAGATGTAGCCCACCTAAAGGCACCCATGGCCACTTCGAATCTGAGAGGCACAGAAAATCTGGTGACTGGTGTAGTTCTTTAACTGATATGTTTCATTTATGAGATTTATCCTCCTCTTTCACAGTTTTTAAAATATCTTTCTCCCACTGGACAGAAAGCACCATTGTACTAGGTACAACGCCTAGTGCGTTAACCACTGTAGCTGAGCTGTTATAGGTTCTCCCTCTGTTTATCTGTCTGTGTTGAATTGAAATTAAATTGAAGAGTTTATAATCTTGTAATACATGCTTTAAAAAATACTTTAAGATACATTCTTTAATAATTATCATTCACATAAGGATCCTTAACCTTTCTACATTTTCTCTTCGGTCTCAAAGGGAAAATCCTCAGCTCTTATCTCACTTACTTTAGGCTTGTACACAACTGTCTTCAGCTTGCTCAGAACTCAAATCTCTTTTTAAATTTTTATTTATTTATTTATTTTTGAAGTATAATTGATGTACAATATTATATAAGTTACAGGTGTACAATATAGTAATTCACAATTTTAAAGGTTATACTCCATTTATATCTATTATAAAATATTGGCTATATTCCCCATGTTGTACAACATATCCTTGTAGCTTATTTTATATCTAATAGTTTGTACCTCTTACTCTCCTACCCCTATATTGCCCCTCCCCTCTTCCCTCTCCCCACTGGTAACTACTAGTTTGTTCTCTATATCTATGAATCTGCTTCTTTTTTGTTATATTCACTAGTTTGTTGTATTTTTTAGATTTCAGATATAAGTGATATCATACAGTATTTGTCTTTCTCTGTCAGACTTATTTCACTTAGCCTAATACCCTCCAAGTCTATCCATGAGCATGTTGGGAAAAAGGAACCTTTGTACACTGTTGGTGGGAATGTACATCGGTGCAGCCACTGTGGAAAACAGTATGGAGGCTTCTCAAAATACTAAAAATAGAACTACTATGGGACCCAGCAATTCCACTCCTGGTTATAGATCCAAAAATAATAATAATAATAAAAACACTAATTCGAAAAGATACTTGCACCCCAATGTTCATAGCAGCATTATTTACAATTGCCAAGATATGAAAGCAGCCCAAGTGTCCATCAACAGATGAATGGATAAAGAAGATGTGGTGTGTACAGCTATCTATCTATCTATCTATCTATCTATCTATCTATCTATCTATCTAGTGAAATACTACTTAGCCATAGAAAAGAATGAAATTTTGCCATTTGTAGAGCTCAAAACTCTTAACTTCCTTCATAGCTCTGGACTACCTTCACCAACTTGAGTTCATTTTAGTTCTATAGCCTAAACGATCACTGGACTCTGTATTGGAGGGGGACCTGCAGCCCCACTCCAGTCTTTTCCTCCTACTTTTGTGGATCTTCTAACTATATGGCCAAAGGAGACAGTATATGGCTGTAGATTTGAGGTTTCATGCTAATATTTATTTCTCTGGATATTTCCCATTTAGAAAGATAACAGATGTTTGCCCACTTAAAGAGTGAATAGTTTCCCTCTAACAAGGTGTCTTCAGCTGTTATCGGCCCATGGAAGCCTAAATATGATAATATTCTCCTATCATTTTTAGTTGTCTCCAGTTTCTTCAAATTTCATGATGGTTTACTGGTAGACAATCTTCTTCTTCCAGTTAGATTCCTATCTTATATCAGAACCTAGTTTTTAAAATAACATTTAAGCTGTGTGTGTTACTTACCTTGACTCTCAGCTTGCCAGCTAAGGCTGCCACAAATCAGGGCATGCCTCATTTTTCATTGGCTGATTTAGAAGGGCAGCCCAGATAGCATCAAAATGTGTTGTAAGCCTGAGAAATCCTGACAGCTAATAAAGTATCACGTTAAACGTTGGTTTCATTTTAGGGAAATTCAATATACAGAAACTCTAACTCATTGGAAAGATGTTTTTAAAGAGTGACTATTCATTAAGACTTTGGGCTGGGATTGTTGACTATTCTAATCCATCACACTGATTTCCATCATACCTTCCTCTTCTTGCACTATTTCTGTCCAAACTGTAGCACAGCACCAGGCATTTATGAATAGTTGGTAAATGTAAAGTCAACAAATAAATGGAATGAACATATGAATGAATAAGTAACGGACTAACTGAATGAACGAATGCATAAGTGAAGTAATGTCCAAATGAGTGAATCATACACTATATGCATCTGTCTGTTGTAGCTTCCAGTTTCTATGTTTAAGGATGAATCATTTCAGGCCCACAGGATGCTTGTTAGATTGCAGTAGATGAAATTATTAAATAAGCTATTGCTAAATTGGTCATCTGTTCCTTGCTGGGCACTGTGCACAGTATTTTTCCAATTGGCTTCTTTACGAACCCTTCACTGAGAATTTCCTCTAAAGAATAGGTCTATATCCTGAATAAAAAATAACAGCAAGACAACAGTATGTTCTAGATAGTCTATTTCCAGGTCATATTTTATACATGACACATTCTAGGTGAGGCAGAGCCTGGTACATGCCAGGCCTGTTACCAGGCACAGGACATGGAGTGATGAACAAGATACACAATGGCTCTGCCCTCATGGAACTTATATTCTAGGGAGGGAGACAAACCAGATAGTAAATAGTAGTCAGTTGTGATGAGTGCTAGGAAAGAACCAAGCAGGGTGCTGGGATCCAGAATAACAGGGGACCTCCTTTAGATTGAGTGGTCTCTGAGGAGGAGACATTTAAGCCAAAAGTCTCCATTTTCAAGTGGGTCACAGGGGCCATCATGTCTGACTTTCCAAATATCCACTTCATCGGCACTCGTTAGACTTAACATTACATATCTTCTTCTCACAATGGTCCCACAGGACACCAGTCAACAGTCTGCAGAGGGTGTTGACTTTCCAAAATATGTGTGCTCTGCTTTATTGTATTTTCTGCCCTTTTCTCTTGAGAAACAGCCCATGAGCTTTACATGCGCTTCCCTGGAGGGATCATTCTGCTTCTCATTAATGGAAAGCTTCATTTGAAATCTTGGTAGTTGTTGAGTAACTGCCACCTCTTGATATCTTGTATAAGATGTTAATTATAAGTTCGTCTGGGGACAACTTTTCCATATAGTAAATACAAAGAAAAACTCAAAGACTGTAGGCCATGTCCACTGAATGCAGCCATTTATTTATTCATAATGTGAGTAGCAGGGCCAGTCAGAGGAACTGAGGTAGTGGGCCCAAGAAGTATTCGGCCCCCCTCTGAAAATGTGTTATTTCTTCCCTTTCCTAGATTTTGCCTTTGCCATGAGATTGAATGAACTGAATGTCTGGGCTCAGAAAGTTGCTTGAACTGTCTCTGCCCATTTCATATGCATTAACAAAAAGAGATAACCGATATTAAATGTGGAGGTGGGTAGCATAAGTACAAAGCTAATGTAGAATTTTTCTGGTTAGATGAAGTTTTTAAAACAAATTGCAATCTGTAAGTATCATAAAATTGTCATTTTCCTGACTATCTAGCTGATGGACATAAATGTACACACATATACAGATATTTATGCAAATAACCATGAACATATATGTTCGTATGCATACGGACCCATTTGTGTAACATAGATGCTTGCCCTTGGGGCTAACAGCCAAAAACTATTCATTCTTTCCATGGGAAAAACAACTTTAAAGCTCATTAATTATGCCTAAAATTTACATTTTTATTTTTATTCCAAGCTTTGATTGCAGTCTATTAATAAATGAAAATGTGCTTGCATTTTTAAGTACTTCTGTATTTCACAAGCTTTGTTTCCAAAGAGGGCAAAGCTCAGTCAACACTTTAATTTACTAAGGGAACAATCAAGGGAAAAGTCTCTATTAAATAAAGAAATTGTCGTTGAAGAAATAGTTGGAGTTGAATAAATGTACTTAATGCCTGCTGAGGCCTTTTTCTCTTTTTCTTTCTAATTTAATTTATATTTTTATCAAACTAAAATAGAGTTTTAAAAAAATCAAAAAAACACTACAAAGCTTATAAAGCAAAAAGCAGTACCTTACCCCAATACTCAGCACTCCCAAATCATTTAATATCTTAATTTTTTTTGAATTTATATCTGTATTTTTCAGTAATATACTTACAGTGTTTAAATTTTTCAATTTTATGAATTATCTATTGAATTCAAAATAAACACAGATTTACTTCTTCCTTTACAATTTTTACACCTTTTATCGCTTATTCCTGGCTTATTCCATTGGTTAGGACTTCCTGTGTGATGTTGAAGGAACTTTGCCTTGTTCTTGATCTTAGGGGTAAAATTACGTTAATGCCTTCATTACGAAGTATGATGTTAATTGTAGGGTTTTGTAGATTCCCTTTGTCAAGTTGAGGAATTTCCCCTCTAGTCTCAGTTTGCTGAATTGTGTTTGTTTGCTTGTTTTAATCATCAATGGCTATTGAATTTTATCAATTTTTTTCTGTATCTCTTGAGAAGATCATATGACTTTTCTAGTTTGTTTTGCTGATACGGTGAATTACAATAGTTAATTTTAAAATGTTAAAGTAACCATTGGACCATGATGTATGATTCTTTGTAAATGTTCTGGATTTGAGTTGTTAATATTCTGAAAGAATTTTTGTGTCTATGTTCATACAATATCAGTTTTTAGTTTTCTTTTCATGTAATATCTTTATCAGGTTTTGGTATTAGGATTCTGCTGGCCTCATAAAGTATGTTGGGGAATATTCCTGTCTTCTCTAATTTCTGAAAAATTTATGTAAGATTGCTACTAGTTTTTTTTTTTAATGTTTGATAGAATTCAATTTGAGGCCAGAGGTTTTCTGTAAGGAGGTATTTTATTATTAATCCAGTTTCTTTAATAGGTATAGGATTGTCTATTGTTTTTATTTCTTCTAGTGTCTCTTTTGACACACTGTGGTTTTAAAGAAATTTTTAATTTTCATCTAATTACTGAAATTATTGGTATAAAATGATTCCACATATCCTCTTATTAGTCTTTAAATATCTCTAAGAACTGTAGTGATTCTTCTTTTTCGTTCCTGATATTGGTTAATTTCCACCATTTACTTCGTTGATTTTTCTCTATTGTCTATTTTCTATCTCATTGATTTCTGCTTATTGTTTCCCCTCCTTACTTTGGACTTAATTTGTTCATCTTATTCTAGTTGCTTATTGTGGGAACTCAGAACACTGAGTTTACATTTTTATAATATAAGCATCAAAAGCTACAAATTTTCTTTTAAACACTGCTTTAGATGTTGTTTCCATTATATTACAAAGTACTTTCCAATTTTCTTTTTAATTCTATCTTTGAACCACAGGGTGTTCAGAAGTGTGTTTTTTTGTTTTCAAGTAATTATGGATTTTTCCAGGCACTTTAAATTATTGATTTCTGATTGAATTCCATTGTGGTTAGAAAGCATATCGTCTGATTTGAATCTTTACACCTACTGAAATTTGTAAGGGTTCCATGTGTATTTGAAGATCATGTATATTCTACTGTTGGGTGGAGTGTTTTGTAAATGGCAATTAGGTCAAGTTGGTTGATATGACTGTTCATGTTTTCTCAGTCCTTAACTAATTTTCTGTGTACTTGCTCTATTACTTTTTGAAAGATGAGGGTTGAAATCTCTGACTAAGGTTATGGATTTGTCTGTTCCTCCTTGCAGTTATATCAGTTTTTGCTTCAAGTGTACTGAAGCTCTGTTATTAAGCACATAAACATTTAGGAATGATATGCCCTCTTGATAAATTCACCCCTTAATCATTATAAAATGTACTTCTTTATCCCTGGGTGGCAGTTCTTTGCTCTGAAATCTATTTCATGTGATATTTATATAACCACTCCAGCTTTCTTTTGATTAGTTAGCATGGTATCTTTACCTTTAGCCTATATGAGTATATTTTAAATGGGTTTCCCATTCCCCATCCCCACACTTCAGCAGCTGCTGCCCGGCACTGGGTGAAGACTTGCATCCCTCAGAGGCCGTTTCTTTCTGTGCTCCTGCCGGGCCTTCAACCGGGATCTTCTGAATCCCAATCTATAATGGCAGCTCACTCATGACCATTAATTGTCAGCGGTTTAGCTGGCTTTTTCCTCCTCCTGTTTCTGGTGGGTTACCTCTTCTGCTGCTCTATCAGGAATGAAAGCGGGCATAAATCCCTTCACTGCTGCAAAGGGCTTTATTTCCTTCTGGATTTTAGTTCATTCAGGTTTCCTTGTACTCTCAGCTCGATAATGTGTTCAATAGAACTATGACTTTGTAGCTTATCCAACTTGTTTCGTTGTCAGGTTGACACAGTGGTCTCTTATAGCTGTCTACATCCTAACCAGAAGTCAAAACTTGAATTTTTATTATGGAAGGAGGAAACCCAGTTCTCTTATTTCCCACTGCCCCTGGAATCCTCACAGCTCTTAACATATACACCTCCTATCTTTCCTACTTAGGTCTATCAAAATTTTTTGGTGGAATCAATATTTTTTCTCACATCATTTTAACTGTGTAACTGTTGTTTGTTACTGAACCACAATTCCTTCCTTTTAATGGACTTAATGGTTTCTCCAGGACTTAATGATTTCTCCAGGACTTAATGATTAGCGATGAGAATATAGAAAGTTCAGTAAATGAAAAACAAGAGTTCAGATTCTCATAGGGTCTTATAAACTCTACCAAAATTGCAAAAATTTGCTAAATCTTATTATTCTCTACATGCTCAAACACATCCAGAATCCTATTGATTCCATTTTCTCCTGGAGCCTTTCCTCCTGGGACCCTCTGTTCCGTTCTCTTCTGTTCTGGAACAGTTGTGCCATGCCCAGTGCACAGCTGACAACCTGGGATTCTAGTTCACCTCTTCCCACGAGAGGAAAAGATTGTTGCCCCAAGTCTTTGTCTTATTTTTTTCTTGGTTTATTCTCTTGTTTTGATGCAGGACAGACACAGTAGCTGCCTGACCAACAGAGCATGAGAGGTAAAAAAAATTTAAGTCTTCATGTATTTGAAAATATTGTTGGTTGATAGCTTGGCTGACCACAGAACTCTATCAATAATTTAGAAATCATTATCCCTCTGAATTTTGAAGAAATTTCTCCTTTGCTTTCTAGCATTGCTAGAAATATTGCTGTGGAAAAGCCCCGTCCACAGCTTTTTCCTCTTTTGAAGCTTTTAAGGGATCCTCTCTATCTGTAAATGTCTGAAGTCTCATGATGAAATGCCTTGATGAACCTTTTTCATGGACAGTATTAATCTGGAAACCCATCTACTTCAGTCCTGGATTTTTTCCTTTATTCTTTTTTTCATACTTTCCTCTTTTAATTTTTTTCTATTTTACCTTCTCTAACACTTGCTATTTGGTTATTGGAGCAGGTTTTCTCTTTTTGATTCCCTTCTTGGTCCTTCTGATCTACCTCAGATAAATGAATGAAGGTCAATTACAATAAATGAATGAAGGTCTATCATTCATTTATTGTAATTTACCACATGCTATGTTCCAGACACTTTGCTAAGCACTTCAGCTATAAAGACAGTAAGACGCAAGTACTGTCCTCAGATCCTAACATAGAGGAATTCATAATCCAGTGTGGGGTACAGGCATATAAATAAGTAAACTGGATGCAACATGCCACGTGCAATGATGAAATGGGTGTGGAGCAGTTTCCTGGAGGAACTGACATCTGAACTGAGTGATAAAGAATGAATAGGAATGAGTTGAGCAGAGATGGGTGGAGCCAGGTTCAGCAAGAGCAAAGAAAAGGCACAGAGTAAGGAAAACCATGGTGTATGTACTGGACTCTTCAAGCAATTAGTGTTTCTGGAAAGTAGGGCAGAAAGCTGGAAGGGGTGGATGGTGGTGGTATCTGCCCTTTTAAGAAATATGAATTTTATCTTAAAAATACTGGGTAGTTTGGGAAAATGGGATTAATTACTTCCCTTTTAGGGCTCTCTCCTACCAAAAATATATATTTCTACAACGACATTATAGCATTCTCTGTAACAGCAAGAGATTGAGAACAACCTACTTATTGGTTAGAAATAGTTAACTAAACCTTAGACCATTCAGACTATTAAATATCAGGCAGTCGTTAAAAGAACAAAGTATCTTCATAAGGAATGAAATGGAAAGACCTCCAAGATATATTGTTAAATTAAAAAAAAAATAAGATGAAAGAACAACATGCATGGTTTGATTCATTTGTGTAAGAAAACAACAACAGCACAGGACTCTTTCTCTCCATTTTGCTTATCTCGGTTCTGTTGTCAACAAGTCCATGTGCACAATGCACGGTGAGGCAAAACAAACTGAAACGCTGGAGTTTGGAGCAGAGAAAGGTGTATTGCAGGACTAAGCAAGGAGAATGAGTGACTCGTGCTCAAAAGCCCAAAACTCCCCAATGGTTTTCAGGGAGAAGTATTTATAGGCAAAGTTTGGGGTGAGAGCTGCAGGGTGTGTGACTTTCTTCTGATTGGTTGGTGGTGAGGTAACAGAGTGGTATTCCAGGAATCTCAACCATCAGCCTTCTGGTTTCAGCCAGTCCCGGGTCTCAGCTTGTTGTTACCATCTTCCACCTGGGTGGGACCTTAGTTCCTGCAGAAGAACTCAAAGATATTGTTACGTGTATCCCTTGTGGAGGAACCAGGACCTTGCCCCATCACTGCACTATTGTTTCTTGACTGTTCCTCCTTTGTTTCTGCATTCCCTCCCTTCCCTAATTAGCAACTGTTTGAATCTGCTAATTTGGAACTCAGGGAAGGTCAGGGAGGCTAGATGAAGCTTATTTCCTACAAACAAGAAATGGGGGACACAGAAAGGCTTTTGTGCCCAGGAGCCCCACAGGACCCTGCTCAGTTTCAGTAGCAGACATGGGAGAAGGGGGGAGTCTGAGAAATACTCAGGAGGTAAAATTGATAGGTCAAGGTGGTTGATGTAGACAGGAGGTAAAAGAGAGATGAAAATCAAGGATGACACCGAGGTGACACCAAGGTTCTGGCTGAGATAACTGTATAATGAAGTACAGAAAATAAAAGAACAGGTTCGTGGAGAAGGTTTAATTTTTTTGGACACATTGAGGCTGAGATGTCTGAGACACCTGGGCAGAATTGTGTGCCCCTGATGGCAATTTGGGGGAGAAGTCTGGCTTGGAGAGCTGGAGTAGAGAGTAATGGACATGTAGTGGTACCTGGAATTCAGAACATGTTCATGTACCAAAACAGAATATACATGACTCCCAGAAACCCTCAGATAAGTGGCTGCCAGTGAGGGGAAATTAGAATCTACGTTGCCACCTCCTTCTCCTTCTTTTTCTCCTCCCCCTTCCTCCCCTTCTTCTTCTGTTACTGAGTCCGGGCTCATACTGCTCACTGCACAACAGGCCAATAAGAGACAAGTTGTTGGGACAAGGAATAGTGACTTTATTCAGAAAGCCAGCAGACCGAGAAGGTGGTGGACTAGTGTCCCAAAGAACCATCTTACCTGAGTTAGAATTCAGGCTTCCTTTATACTAAAAGGGGAGGGGATGTAGTTGATTGTTACAAACTTCTTGGTGTCAGAATCCTTTGTTCTTACAGCTGTCCACATAGGTCAGGTCCTGATGTTCCTGTAAATCTCCAACAAGACAAATGTTATGTGTGTTCTGCAACATTTTATCTCTATATGAGTGGAAAAGTGTTATACCTTTAAAGGTCAGAGCCTTGAGAATGGGCTCTCCTGTGTATTTCAGGCTGTAGGCAACATTCTTAACTTGTAGCAAAAGCAATAGAATACAAAGGTTAAAGTAAAAGTAACAGATCCAATATGGAGTCAGATTTGTTCTTCCCTGTTACACTTCCTCTTCTTTTTCATATATAAATAGACTAGAATATGATAGGGACAAACGCCCAATAGTCCATCCCATTATAATTAGTAGCTGAAACTAATCAGCTCAGGACCATCCCAGGTCCTAGAGCTCTTTTGTGTATAAGTAGCCCCAAGCTAGAACACTGTCACCAGGCAGCCAGCATTGGGCCTAGTGAGCAGACACACAGGTACTAGCCCAGGTTGTGTGGGTGGAGCCTAACCCAGTGAAGGCTGAGCCCTTGGGTTCCCCATTTCTCCATGGAAGGTAGCACATCGGGGACTGAAAGAGCACTTGTGTTTCCTAGAACCACCTCTGGCAAAAACTGTCTTAGGTCGGGTTTCCTGGAAACAGACTCTTAAGACAGAGATTTTTGTGCAGGAGTGTTCCTGAGTTATTATATAAATTTGTCTGGTCTTTGTCCCAGGATCCTTCAAAAACCCTTGTAATTTCCAGAGTGTTATGAGTGTCTTTGTTATGCTAAGGAGGTGACACAGGATGGGCCCCTGGAGCTTCAGGGTGAGGACTGGTTACTAGAAAGACCAACCATGTGATTAGAGGGCTGGGGTTTTGAGCCAGCCAGACTTCCAGGAGGGGAGGAGGGCTGGAGAATGAGTTTAATCAATCTCACCTATATAAGGAAACTTCCTAAAAACTCTGGACCAAAGCTCAGTGGAGCTTCCTGATTGGTCATCGCATATCATAAATCAGACATCCATGTGCCAGGAGGGTGACGCACCCTCATGTCATGAGGAGAGGGCATAGAAACTCTGTGTTCCTTCCCAGACCTCACCCTATGCATCTCTTCATAAAGGATACACATAAGTGCCTTGATCCTGAAGGGTATTTTGGGGTGGTAACCACAGCATTCAATATACCAGCTCAGTTATATGCAACTGTCTATGTACTGAACATTCATGCTTAGATTATTAAGCATCTACACTCTACATCTTTTCCACATAGTCTGAAATAAGGTCAGCACCTTTCCTTGCTCTCTCTGTCAAAGGATGCTGAGCCAGATTCTCCTCAGAAAGAATGTGAATGATTGCTGCAAGTTTTTCTCACTTATAAGCCGGCCATAATTGTGTTGATAAAAGAATGTCATTCTTCGTGTAGCCTTTGAAACTTAACTTTCCAATTAGCTGCATATTACTGTAGCTCGTTTGTTTTGACTGCCACATAATATCTGTTTGTCTGACTATATTACAGTTTGTTCATCTGTTTCCTTATTGGTGGCATTTGGGATTGTTTTCATGGTTTTGCTAAGTCACGGTGCTGTGTGCATTGTTTATACATGTCTCCTGTACATGTGCAAGGATTTCTCAATATAAGCTGAGGATGCATTGCTGCATAGTAAATAGATTAACTTAGACGATAATGCCAGTTTTCCAATTGACAGCCCCATCAGCAAAGTAAAAGAAAGCCTGTGGATTCACATCTCCTCTGACACTTGGTATTGTCCAACACTTTCTGATTTTTGACAATTGGATGGGTCACTGTGGTCCTGATTTTCATTTCCCTGATCTCTAATGGTGTTGAATATCTTCTCAGACATTTATTGGCCACATTGCTTTGGAAAAATGTCTATGTGTCTTGCCGACATTTAATTCCTTCTTGCATCTTAAACCTTCCCATTAAGATCACTTTCTTTCATCCTGAAGTTCCTCCTTCAGAGTTTTCTTTAGAGAGGTACTGCTGGTGACAAACTCCTTCCACTTTGTTTCTGGAAATGTCTTTATCTTTGCCCTCATTCATGAAAGATAGTTTCATCTTGAATAGAATTCTAGATTGGCAGTTACTCTCTTTCAGCTCACTGAAGATATCACTCCACTGTTTACAGACTTCTATTATTGCTGTTGAGAAGTTAGCTGTCAGTGTAATTGTTGCTCCTTCAAGAGCAATCGTGTTTTCCTGAGTGCTTTTTGTATGTAGATAGATAGATGGATAGAAGTAGACGGATGATCTATCTCTAGCTATATATGTTTTGTATCATATAAGACAATATTAATGTAGATATTGACAGACGATTCATCTTCTAAACAGATGATGTAAACCAATGGTATTATTAAATATAGTGCAGTACTGTAAGTGTATTTTCTCTTATGATTTTCTTAACAACGTTTTCTTTTCTCTAGCTTACTTTATTGTAAGAATACAGTATATAATACATACGACATACCAAAGATGTGTTAATCGACTCTTTAAGTTATCAGTAAGACTTCTGATCAACAATAGGCTGTTAGTAGTTAATTTGGGGGGGAGTCAAAGGTTACGAGTTGAGGGCTTCCCTGGTGGCTCAGTGGTTAATAATCCTCCTGCCAGTGCAGGGGACACGGGTTCGATCCCTGGTCCGGGAAGATCCCACATGCCACGGAGCAACTAAGCCCGTGCGCCAGAACTACTGAGCCTGCACTCTAGAGCCTGTGAGCCACAGCTACTGAGCCCGTGCACCACAACTACTGAAGCACACGCGCCTAGAGCCCGTGCTCCACAACAAGAGAAGCCACCGCAGTGAGAAGCCTGCGCACCGCAACGAAGAGTAGCCCCGCTCACCATAACTAGGGAAAGCCCGTGCGCAGCAACGAAGACCCAACACAGCCAAAAATAAAGTTACGAGTCGATTTTCAACTGTGCAGGGGCTTGGTGCCGATAACCCTCACATTGTTCAAGGGTCAACCATATATCATATACAAAGAGATTCATTTTAAGGAATTGGCTCACCCAATTATGAAGACCAGCAAGTCAAAAATTTACACGGTGGGCAGACTGGCTGGAGACCCAGGAAGAGTCTATGCTGCAGTTCAAGTTGTCTGCGGCAGAATATTTTCTTCCTTGGGAGCAGTCTGTCTTTTGTTCTCTCAGGTGTTCAAATGAGTGGATGAGGCCCACCCACATTATGGAGGTCAATCTTCTGTACTCAGAGTCCACCAATTTAAATGTTAATCTCATCCAGAAATACTCTCACTGAAACATCCAGTATAGTGTTTGAGCAAATATCTGGGCAAAGTGGCTCAGCCAATTTGACATAGAAAGTTAACCATCATAATAGTTGAAGAAAAGGGGGCTTGGAGGGGTTCAGTGATTTGCCCCCAGTTTCAACTCACACAGCCACAGTCAGGGAGGGGGAAATTTCCCCTTCTACCCCTCTTGAGTTCTTATGGCTGGACTAATAATAAAATTGACACAAGACAGGTTAACAGGAGAAAAAGAAACAAATTTTAATTCATGTGCATGAGGGTCTTATGGAAATGGGACCTAAGAAGTGGCCAAAGCAGGCAGCTTTTATACTTTTTTTTTTTTTTTTGCGGTACGCGGGCCTCTCCCTGCTGTGGCCTCTCCTGTTGCGGAGCACAGGCTCCGGACGCGCAGGCTCAGCGGCCATGGCTCACGGGCCTAGCTGCTCCGTGGCATGTGGGATCTTCCTGGACCAGGGCAGGAACCCGTGTCCCCTGCATCGGCAGGCGGACTCTCAACCACTGCGCCACCAGGGAAGCCCCTTTTATACTTTTTAGACAAAGAAACAATAAATTTGTGAGGAATCGGCAGAACAAAGAAACTCAGGTTTGGGGTGCTCAATTAGAATCTAAACAGAGTTTGGGCTTGGGGTAGTAAATTAAATAAGTCATAAGATTTGTTTATACAGGCTTCTTGGCCCAAATTCCCTATTTCTGGTGATAAGGGTGTCTTTCTACCTCCAAATTCAGGGAGTGCATGTTTCACATGAGATTTATTTCCTGCTTTCAGAGAGACAGAAAAGAGGGTCAGAGTATCCCTCCTACATTGGACGTTTCTTAAATAATTTTAATTCGAAATAATCCATATGCCATTTGGCATATTTGGGAGCTGCCTGCCCTTGGACCCAACACCGTTATAGTACAATAGAAACTGTTCTCCAGTGAGGGGTAGATAAGAGACTTGTACCGAGAGGAGGGGAGTCCATGAGGGCAGGACCGTGAGCCTGCAGTCAGCAGGCATGGGTTCCACTTCTCACTTTGCCACATACCAGCTGTGTGGCCGTAGGGAGGCCACTTTACCCCTTAGCTTCCATTCTCTAATCTACCCTCTAAGTGTACTCGTATCTGCCCTCTCTAAAATTGTGGCGATTAAATGAGATGGCGTTAAGCAGAAGACTCGCCACTTTTAACACACTCAGTCATTGCTAACCAGTATATAGTTTCTAAGATAAGACGCCTTGCAAGCAATAAATACTGCAATTCACAATGCAATAGATATGTCATCTCTAAGAATCAGTCTTGAGAAAGATGTGCAAACGCTTGAAGAGTATGTGAACTGGCCCCGAGGTGCTTGGCCACCATCTGCTTGTTTACATACATGGATTTTTAAAAAAACATTTCTTCAGAGCTGACTTTGCCTCTGTGTATCCACGTGTAAATTTGACATCACAACCTGCATGCCTCAGAGACATCCACCAGCTAACACCTAATATGAGTTGTTGGTTTTCCCTGTGGGACTTGTACTCACAATTCCCAAAGCTGTCATTCCTGCCCAGCTTCCCCATCTCAGGAAATGGCACCTGCCAGATGTGCATCTGGGAGCCTAGAAGTCATTCTTGACTTTTCCTTTACCTGAAGCCCACATCTAACCCGAAGCAGACTTTGTTGATTCTATCTCCAAAACACATCTCAAGTTCATCCATGTGTCTCTGTCTTGCCTGCCACCATCTTGACCCTGGCCATCCATATTGCTTCCCTGGACAACTGGTACAGCGTGCACATGGTCTCCCAGCACCCAGTCGACTCTGCTGCCATCAAGAGGAATCGTCTCAAATGTAAATTGAAACCTAACATTCACTAGCTTAAAATTCTTCCGTGGTTCCCCATTATCCTTAGAGTGGACCCCAAGGTCCGGCACGATTGGCCTCTGGTCTGTAGATCCACACGCGTCTTCCTCATGACAGCCCTTCCTCACTAAGCTCCAGGAATGCTGTTTTCTGTTTTCCTTTTCCTTCTTCCAACCTGCTAGGGCTTTCTTTCCACCTCAGGCCTTTGCACATGCTGCTCCTGCTGCCTGGAACTTTCCCCTGCGTCACGAGGCTGGCTCCTTCCAGCAACCTTGTTTCAGCTGAAATGTTACCTCCAAGATTCCGGGTCAGTCACCTCAACTAAAGTAACCCCTCCTCCAAGCCGCCTCCCCAGCAGACAATATCCCCTTCCTGGCTGCTTCCTGCACACCACTTATCACAACTGACAACCTTTTAAATCACTTGTCTATTTATTCCTATTTCATCTGGTCTTTCTTACTAGAATAACATTTGGTAAGAGTTAGGATCATTTCTGCCTTGTTCACCGTTACATCTTCAGTGCCAAGCACGGGAGCTGGTGCTCAGTAAATCCTGAATTAACGAAAAAATGAGGATCTTTTTTTTTTTTTTTTTTTGAGGATCTTTTTTTAAAAAAAGTTAAGTCGTGCTCCTGAATCACAGGCTTAGAATCAATGCTTCTCTAACTCCATGAGTTTCCATCATAGGCTTGTTTGATTTTATGAGAGTGGCTCGCCTCTCTTTCGCGGACATGTGGGAGGGGGTAATCGACGTCTGTAGACCCGTTCCTAGTCATTCCTGTCCTTATTACAGTTTTCCTAACTCCCAGCTCTTTTTAAATACAAGTGGGCAGCTCACGGTCTAAAAGGATCTTCTATCGTGGATCTTTGCTTTTGGTAAATGGAATGACTTGTTGCCTGATTTCTTCCGGGCTTAGAGGCAGGTATACCTGAATTGCATACATCTGTATTAGAAACACTTAGAGATTCCTTTGACTTCATGCAGTGACTCGCAGCAGCCCTTAGCCGGGCCGACTTGATGGCCTTGGGTGCTCTGTGTTTTCCTCGATCTGCAGGGCCCAGCCAGACTTTCTCATCCAGTTCCCAAGACACACGATTAGCCCAGCCCAAGAATGACATTAGGTTTCTCCCCCAGAGAGTCATTTCTCTGCTAACTGACATGCCACGAAAGGCAACGAGGCTTTGGCACAAAGGAAAAATAAATATTCGTGACAATAGGAGAAGACTTTGTGATCACTTACAGTGACTCGTCATCTGACTCACTCCGGATTCTTTATGCAAATCTATTAACCCACCCCGTACCCCTGCACCCCCGCTATCCCTCAGATGCCAGGCCCGTGCCACCTGCAGGCCGTCCCTTCCTAGCACCCCCGTTCCTCCGCCCTACCAGTGCTCAGCCTCACCCGCTCCCGCCACACCCTGGACTCTTGGGCTGACTTTCCCACCAGGTTTGATGCGGCACTTGGCTCCCCCGTCAGCACTTTGGACCTTGGCTTCCTCCGCAGCTCCTGGCCTCTGTCATTCTATTTGCTGGCATCTCCCACGGACAGGAATAAGTAGTGCCCACCCCAGCTTGCCCCCCACCTCATACCACTCCTGCACACTCTGTTTGCTCAGCTGGGGCCCCTACTGGACAGGCTCCGCCCACTCTGCAGAGGCTGGGGAACTGGAGAAGACTTTATCAGAGCCGTTCTTAACGTGACAGAAGATATAAAAAGAACACGTTGTTTCTTGGTGCTTCAGAACTGCCCAGAGAAGAAAAGAAGGTAAACCTTAGTGCTGGGGAGCAAGATTTCTTACTTAACTGTAACTCTGCACGACCCAGACCCATCAAATGTCCCCCAGCTGGTGCAGGCCCTTCCATCCCAGAAGGGGGAGGAGTTTCAACATCAACGCCACCAAGTGCCTGATGAGCAGCCAAACAGCGTAACACCCCCTACGGCAGTTGGCCCTGTGGTTCAACAGGCATTTACTGAATACCAACAAGGTGCCAGGCCCTGTGCTGGTGACAACTACGTTAAAGACACAGTCTTTGTCCTCAAGGAGCTCATAGTCTGGTAAGGGACTCATATAATAAAGCAAACACATTATGAGGAGACCAGTTATACAAAGAATTATCGGTACACAAAGGAAGGGGTCATGCACTTTGCCTGGGGTAGGGCGGTGCGGATCAGGGAAGGCTTCCCAGAGGAGGTGACATCTCAGCTGGCTCTTGAAGCCCCAGAGTTTTTCAGAGAGAGGAAAACTGAGGGAATGGCATCACTGAGGCACGGAAGCAGGATGGTCCCAGTGAGTTCCTGGGAAGGTGAATTGTTGTGTTGTTCAGTCCATGAGGCAAGGAGAGGACAGAAGTAGAAGAAGCTGATGGACAGGCTACAGTCAGAATAAGAGATGTGTAAGGAGCTGGGACTTCATGTACGGGGAATAGGGAGGAGGGGACTTCAGGATTTTAAGCAGGACAGTGACGCAAGCAGGTCTGGGTTTTAGAAAAACCCCTCTGTCAGCAGCAGGGGAAGAAGTTAGGTGGCTGGGTGCAGGATGGGGCCGAGAAAGAGAAGCTGACACGGGACAGGAAGAGCAGCTTGGAGGCTGCTGCCTTGGTTCTGCTGTGTAGTGGTGAGCGCCTAATGCAGGCGGTGATACTGAAAGTGATACAGCGGACAGAGCCCAGGAACAGCCTGCAAACAGAAATGGAAGGACGTGATGATGGCTTTACAGCGAACAAACAGCAGATGGGAAACAGAGGACGACATCATCCCACCTGCCTTTTGTAAATTGCTTGTGTCTCTCAGGACATATTGATGCACGTCATTGTTTTGTTTTGGATTTTTTGGTTGTTGTCCGTTTGCTTTTTGAAACAATCTCAAAGTTACAGAAAAACTGCAAACACAGAAGAAAGAACTTCCCCCCTAAACCACGTGAATAAGTTGTCAACATGACGTTCCATCAGCCCTGAACTCTAGTGTATTTCCTATAAAAAGGATATTTTCCTCCAAAACCACAATATAACCACCCAAATCAGGAAATTAACATTAGTGCATTACCACTGTCTGACCTTCAGACCTCATTCAGGTTTTGCTAATTTTCCCATCATGTCATTTAGGGCAAAAAGGACACAGTCCAGGGTCACACATTGCATTTCATCATCATGTCTCGAGGCTCCTTCAGTCTGGAACAGTTCCTCAGGCTTTCCTTGTCTTTCACGACCTTGACACTTTGGAGATTTTCTATTAGTTATGTTGTAGAATGTCCTTGGGTGGGCTCTCACTGTTGGAGAAGGGAGTTAGTCCTTCACGGTGAGATTCAGGTCCTGCATCTTTGGCTGGGATATCCCAGAAGTGATGCTGCGGTATTGGGTGGAGTCTCATGTCCATTGCGGTGGTAGAGCTGAGGACCCCTCCTAGGCCCTTTGAGTCTAGTTCTCTGACCTCAACATCACATAGCCTATGTCCTGATGGTCTCCCAGAGACATGTAGGTATTCCAAGAAATGAAAATTATTACTCAGATTAAAAATGTGTCTGCAAGGAATGTAATTGTAATAATAAAAATGCGCTTTGGCTACTGATTCCCAGAAGATCCTGATGTCCCTGAGGGCTCCCTAAAAGAAATGCACGGACTGCGTACCCGTGGGCATCACCAGGGTGCAGGCATCCTCCCTCCAGCTCTTCCTTACTCCCTCCATCAAGGGTTCAATCGAGAGAAGAGAGGATGAGCTCTTTTGCTCTTCCAGCAGAGGATGCCTTTGCTTAAGATTTACCCTGGTAGGGGCCACCATTCCAGGCCTTTTCTGGAATGTCCTGGGTAATAGTTTGAGCTCTAAGAATCTAGAGGAGCATTACTCAAAGCATGGGGGTGGCAGCAACATCCCCGGGAGCTTGTTAGACATGCCAATTCTGGAGTCCCACCCAAACCACTTGAAGTAACGTTTTGGGGATGGAGCCCAGGCTTTCCAGGTGATTCATGTACTCACCTGTTCTAGAGCTCTGGTCTGGGGCCTGAGATCCTACATTTCTCCCGAGCTCCCAAGTGGTTCTGAGGCTCCAGCTCTTGAGGCCACAATCTGAGTGCCAAGCCTGGGACCTCCGCAATCAGAATCCGCATTTTAATCAGATCCAACAAGGCTGAAATGTCCATTAAATTTGGAGAAGCACTGCCCAGAGCTCTCTCTTCTGAGCTGCATCCACAGCCTTTGAGGCAAGTCAGGGAACAAAATGTCTCTCTGAGTCACTTTGCTACTGATTGAAGTGAAAATAAATAGGTACCTAAAGTAAATATCTTTTCTAGGTTGATCAGGTATCATAAATTAATTGGGGATTACAATTTTAAGAATTTCATACCACACTGGGACCTTTGCACATGCTCTTCTCTCTCTGGACTGGTTTTCCCCTCCCTTCTTTTCCTGGATTATCATAAGATCTTGGCTCAAAATGTCACTTTCTCAGGAAGGTATTCACTGACTGCCGATGAGGGCAAGTCCCATGGGATGTGCTTCCTTAGCACCATGAGTCTTAATTTTACATAAGCTCATGCCTGTCTCCTCTTTTGTAGGTGCATGGGAGTAGGTACCATGTCTCATTTTGCTCACTTTGTTTTACCCCCTAGCACCATGCCTGGCCAACAGTAGACTCTCAATATATATCTGTTGAGTGCAAGAGTATAGTAGGAGCCTCTGAGATAAGCCCTAACGATTCCCTCCTCCTGGCAGTCATGCTGGTGTGTAAATTCTCTCCTTTTGAATGTGGGCTGGACATTGTGACAGAGTAATGAGCTATCGTTTCAAGACTACAGTAGACCGTGGCTTTCTTTTTCATGCTTTCTCTCTCTCTCTTGCCTGTCATTCTGAGGGATAACGAGTTATGAGCTGCCGTGTTATAAGATGCCCTGTAGAGAGGTCCATATGGCAAGGAACTCACGTCTCTGGCCATTAGCCCATGAGGAACTGAGATCTACCAACAATATGGGAATGAGTGTAAAAGCAGATTCTCCCTCAGTTGAGTCCTCAGATAAGACCCCAGCCCTAACCAACACCTTCACTGCAAACTTGGAGAGACCCAGAGCCAGAAGCACCCAGCTAAAGTGGACCCAGATTCCTAACCTAGAAACTATGAGATAATAAATGTTTGTTGTTTGAAGGCATTATGTTTTGGGTAATTTGTTACACAGAAATAGATGACTAATACAAAGTAAACTAATGAATATTACATTAGGTGTCAGACAGTTCGCGTCTACTTGCTTTAGCCCTTCCCCTAAAGATAATAGGTTATCCCTACTTTACAAGTGAAGACACAGCTGATCAGATGGACTGGTCACAGCTAGTAGTGGCACAGGCGGGATGTGAACTCATGTCTGTCTACCTGCAAAGCTGCGCTCTTTTCAACAAGCCATGCTGCCTCCACACTTAAGGCAGAGTTTTCATTTTAAACCGTCTTTACCAAGGCAGAAGAGGGGAAGGAAAACTTCCCAGTTCTTTACATTCATACGGTATGAATCATACTCAATTTTTCTATGTAGTATTAGTTCACCCTTTTTAATGAATCTTTCACAAAGATACTACAAATTGAATTTTGATTTTTTCCAACTCTCACTACCACCCACTGAGGATCCATTCTTCTGATTTCTCCAGCCTCATCCAGGGCTGGGCCAGAGTCATTTCTCAGACCCACCACCCATGACTCACTACAGAGAATGTGGTCCTTCGGGGAGTGGTATGATAATTATGAGAATGGAAGGAGGGATGAGTCATGTACCACACGCTTGATTTTTATTGCTTTGTTTGATTAACTTTCTTTGATGACCAGCAGAGTCACAGGCCTGCAGAGTTGACGAGAGGAGAGAAATCATGAAAAAAAAGTATGACAGGACTCAAGTAAGAATCCCTTTGAAATTCCACAGTAGAAGTGATAACTACAGAGGATGAGGATTGCAAAATAAATTCTTGACCATGTATCAAGACACAGAGCAGAGGAGTCTTGTCAATCTCTCTGCCAACAGGCTTAGTAACAGAGGGGACCCCCCCGCTCCAGGATTTGGGAGAAAGGGGAAATCTGCTGATCTGAAGCAGCTGCTACTGGTGTGACAATTATTTGACATCTCATGTTAATCTTTAAAATTCATGCAAAAAGATGCCATTGTGTTACATCACAAATGCACATTTGTTCAATACAAAGAGATAATGTCTTCCCCAGATTTTCAAGTACAATTTATAGTCAAAGAAATTCCCCATTCCCTTTGGCTTTATATACCTCCCCGCAACTCTCCCACACACAGACACACACCCTGCATGTACGTATAGGAGGAAGTAAGAATATGCATTTTCCGTAGTTTAGGTTGCTTCAGGGAAGAATTACTTTGTCAATAAAAAACAGTCTTTCAGGGACTTCCCTGAACAAAATTATAAACAACCTGTTAAATTACCTAAAACAGAAAATCAATTATCAAGCTTCTGACAAAATTCCAGAGTTATGAGGTAACAGGGATTGTCCTAGAAATTTTGTTTGTTTTCTTTTTTTTCTCTCTGAGCTTATTCTACTCCTGCAGATAGCTCTGCCATTTAATACCCTCTTGGCACTAGGTTTATTTTCCTCCCTTGATTGCCTCCGAATGTAGTGTAATCCTCTTTTCTGGTTACTGTCCCTTTTAGTACAGGTAAATCAACTGTATCTAGTGGTAGGACAGATGCCACATGAAAGAAGAAGGTTACAATTGCTTTATCTGAGGCTGTCACTCACCTCTGGGGTTGAGAGGCAGACATTTGTAAGAGTCCAAGGGCTCAGATACATGAAGGAAACAGATGGGAAACAAATGAAGCATTGAAGCATTGAAAAATTCCAGTTCTTTGATTTTTGTCTTCCTGGGAGTGGACAGGACAGAGAAATATAGAGGAATGATAGGGTTATGGGGGGGGAAAGTTTGCAATTTTTCACATTCTTCTTTGGATATGGACTAAAAGGCATTCATCTATTGTTTTGTACTCTGACCTTTTTCTAAGTCGCTGTAGGCTTTCAAATATAAAAGTGTAATCAGGGACCTCTAATGGATAACTCTACAATTATACATCAATTCATTTGACTAATACATATTAATACCTGCTAAACTAGGCTTGAAAGGAACTTCATGCCAAAATAACCGAAAAAAATGACATCCCACTAGAGAAGCACTCTGTGCCTTTTTCCAGATCTAAATCCCCATAGTCGGCACGTCTGAGGGTTGGACTAGTTAAGCAAACTAACCTGCAGGATGAAATCAGAGGGGTGAACACACAATAAATAGGCAATCCTATGGGCAGTAGACAAGACCTCTGTGCAATACTTCACAAGAAAAAATTTAAAACCCAACTCACTCATTTTTCCCTTTATTCACCAAGCATTTATTGAACACCTACTGTGTGCCAGGCACTTCCCCGGCACTGGGAACATAGAGATGAATAGGGTGCAGCCCCTGCCTTCTAGTTGCTCCCTGTCAACTAAGGAGCACGTGTGTGCTGTTGCTCCCTGCAGGGCTGGTGAAGAGATGTGTGAGGGAGCTAGAAGGCAACTCACCACCTTCCAGAATGCTCGGATTTCTGCTGAGGAGGAGTCCCACTCCATTCCTTTATCCCTTTTGAGCACAATGAAAATTCCAGGGAAGGCTGCCGTTGCACCTTTATTAAGAAGGATTCAGGACTTCCCTGGTGGCGCAGTGGATAAGGATCCGCCTGCCAATGCAGGAGACATGGGTTCGAGCCCTGGTCCAGGAAGATCCCACATGCCGCGGAGCAACTAAGCCTGTGAACCACAACTACTGAGGCCGCGTGCCACAACTACTGAAGCCCGTGCACCTAGAGCCTGTACTCCATAACAAGAGAAGCCACCGTAATGAGAGGCCCGCGCACTACAATGAAGAGTAGCCCCCGATCACCGTAACTAGAGAAAGCCCGCATGCAGCAACGAAGACCCAACACATCCAAAAATAAATAAATAAATAAAATTTAAAAATTAAAAAAAAAAAAGAAGGATTCACATGCCCCTAAACTACTATACCTTCCTTATGAAATAGAGTTTTCTTCCCCAAAGTTTGGCAAATCAAACCTGTTATTTGGGAAGTAAGTCTGAAACCAGAAGGCTTAAGAAATGCATCCATTTAGTGCCCCTGAACCTGCAAGCTCCGTCCAGAAAAACCTGACACACGTGCTCCCAGATAAATACCTCTTGAGCAGTCGGCCAGGGTTTCAACATTTATTTAATAATCTTGCTATATTCATAACATGGTGAGGTAAACGCTGTATCCCTGCACTTGGAAACTTTCAGTTGAGGTGGGGACATGAATAAATATATTAAAATAGCAGTAAAAAAAAAAAAAAAAAAGCATTTAAATGGTGCACCAGACATGGAGAAATGATGCATAAAAGGACAAAGAGGTCACGGGAAATGTAAACAGGTGGAAAGAGTTTATCAGGGAATATTTCTAAGAAGAGATGTGCTTAGAACTGGATTTTAAAAGACCACAGAGTGTGTGGAGGTAGGCTGGTGGCTGACCTCCTCTGAGGTTCCATTTCCTCATGCAGAGAATGGATGTAATGCGCATAGGTTGCAGGAGTTGCGGGAGGATGAAATTCGATAGAAATTTCCTGAGTCGGTGCCCGAGCATTTAGGAGGCACCAATGAATATCAGATGCCCTTTCCTGTTTTATTTTATGCCACTCACATTTGTTATTGTTTAATAATAGAAATGCTGATGGAAGTAAAGAAGAGTGCACTTCTCACATTTTCTATCAGGAGCCTGAATTACTTTTAACAACAGCAGAAAAATATAGTAAGAAATTAGAAATTTAAAGGAAAATGTACAAAAAGTAATCATAAATCTATGTTAATAGGCACATTATATAAAGATTTAATGTATAATAAAGTCGCATATTTATACATACAATATACACCCATTATATGTACATATAATACGTATTCACATAACACATATTTATACACTACACAAATAAATATATATAAACACATTATATAAAGATTTAATTTTTGAGAGTTAACATAAAGGGGGCAGAGGTATAAAGGAATAGTGTTTTATTAGGATAGTCCTAGTCTGAGGGAAGCAATGGGTCTGTGGAGGTAATGTCACACAGCGGAATCTTGAATAAGTGATTTCCAGTCACACAGAAAGGTTATTTTAACCCCACGTTAAACACCCTTCAGTAGCTAGTTAGACCCACTTAGGCTGAAGTAGATTCTAGAAACGCAATGCTGTGTTCACCAGCCAGTCATTAGTCAGAGGCGTGGTGAGGACTGGGGTTTTTGTCATCCACAATATGAGAGCTCCTGTCCCCGCCGAGTACGGCTGTCATTGCTTTATGCAGTCACAGCCCTGCCAGAGCCACAGCCTCATCCCAGAGCTTCTTTGCATCCTGGGCTGGAGACCTGGAATGGAGGAGGCCCTGCTTGGGGGCGTCTCCCAAGCAGTGTGTGCAGCCACGGTCTTGCCCCATCCAAAAGCACCGCCTTGATTATCAAGAAAGAATAGGGAGAGGAACCAAGATGGCGGAGTAGAAGGACATGCTCTCACTCCCTCTTATGAGAACACCAGAATCACGACTAGCTGCTGGAAAATCATCGAGAGGAAGACACTGGAACTCACCAAAAAAGATACCCCACATCCAAACACAAAGGAGAAGCCACAATAGATGGTAGGAGGGGTGCAATCACAGTAAATTCAAATCCCAGGGCTTCCCTGGTGGCGCAGTGGTTGAGAATCCGCCTGCCGATGCAGGGGACACGGGTTCGTGCCCCGGTCTGGGAAGATCCCACATGCCGCGGAGCGGCTGGGCCCATGAGCCATGGCCACTGAGCCTGTGCGTCCAGAGTCTGTGCTCTGCAATGGGAGAGGCCACAACATTGAGGGGCCTGCGTAAAAAAAATAAAATAAAATCCCGTAACTGCTGGGTGGGTGACTCACAGACTGGAGAACACTTATACCACAGAAGTCCACCCACTAGAGTGAAGGTTCTGAGCCCCACATCAGGCTTCCCAACCTGGGGGTCTGGCACGGGAGGAGGAATTCCTAGAGAATCAGACTTTGAAGCCTAGTGGGAATTGATTGCAGGACTTCGACAGGACTGGGGGAAACAGAGACTCCACTCTTGGAGGGCACACACAAAGTGATGTGCGCATCGGGACCCGGGGGAAGGAGCAGTGACTCCAGGGGAGACTGAACCAGACCTACCTACTACTGGTGGAGGGTCTCCTGCAGAGGCGGGGGGTGGCTGTGGCTCACCGTGGAAACAAGGGCACTGGCAGCAGAAGTTCTGGGAAGTGCTCCTTGGCGTGAGCCCTCCCAGAGTCTGTCACTAGCCCCACCAAAGAGCCCAGGTAGGCTCCAGTGTTGGGTTGCCTCAGGTCAAACAACTGACAGGGAGGGAACCCAGCCCCACCCATCAACAGTCAAGTGGTTTAAAGTTTTACTGAGCTCTGCCCACCAGAGCAACACCCAACTCTTCCTACCACCAGTCCCTCACATCAGGAAACTTACACAAGCCTCTTAGATAGCCTCATCCACCAGAGAGCAGACAGCAGAAGCAAGAACTACAATCCTGCAGCCTGTGGAACAAAAACCACATTCACAGAAAGACAGACAACATGAAAAGGTAGAGGGCTGTGTACCAGATGAAGGAACAAGATAAAACCCCAGAAAAACAACTAAATGAAGTGGAGATAGGCAACCTTCCAGAGAAAGAATTCAGAATAATGATAGTGAAGATGATCCAGGACCTCGGAAAAAGAATGGAGGCAAAGATCAAGAAGATACAAGAAGAAAAAAAAAAACAAGAAAAAAGAAAAAAAAAAAAAAAAGCAACTGCTAACAGCTATAAAAGAGGAAATTGACAGTAACACAATAATAGTGGGGGACTTTAACACCTCACTTACACCAATGGACAGATCATCCAAAATGAAAATAAATAAGGAAACGGAAGCTTTAAATGACACAATAGACCAGATAGATTTAGTTGTTATTTTTAGGACATCCCATCCAAAAACAGCAGATTACACTGTCTTCTTAAGTGCACATGGAACATTCTCCAGGATAGATCACATCTTGGGTCACAAATCAAGCCTCAGTAAATTTAAGAAAATTGAAATCATATCAAGCATCTTTTCTGACCACAACGCTATGAGATTAGAAATCAATTACAGGGAAAAAAAACGTAAAAAAACACAAACACATGGAGGCTAAACAATACATTGCTAAATAACCAAGAGATCACTGAAGAAATCAAAGAGGAAATCAAAAAGTACCTAGAGACAAATGACAATGAAAGCACGATGATCCAAAACCTATGGGATGCAACAAAAGCAGTTCTAAGAGGGAAGTTTATAGCTATACAAGCCTACCTCAAAAAACAAGAAAAATCTCAAATAAACAATCTAACCTTACACCTAAAGGAACTAGAGAAAGAACAAACAAAACCCAAAGTTAGCAGAAGGAAAGAAATCATAAAGATCAGAGCAGAAATAAATGAAATAGAAACAAAGAAAACAATAGCAAAGATCAATAAAACTAAAAGCTGGCTCTTTGAGAAGATAAATAAAATTGATAAACCATTAGCCAGACTCATCAAGAAAAAGAAGGAGAGGACTCAAATCAATAAAATTAGAAATGAAAAAGGAGAAGTTACAACAGACATACAAAGCAAGTAGAAATACAAAGCATCCTAAGAGACTACTACAAGCAACTCTATGCCAATAAAATGGACAAGCTGGAAGAAATGGACCAATTCTTAGAAAGGTATAACCTTCTGAGACTGAACCAGGAAGAAATAGAAAATATGAACAGCATGATCACAAGTAATGAAATTGAAACTATGATTGAAAATCTTCCAACAAACAAAAGTCCAGGACCATCTGGCTTCACAGGTGAATTCTATCAGACATTTAGAGAAGAGCTGACACCCATCCTTCTGAAACTCTTCCAAAAAATTGCAGAGGAAGGAACACTCCCAAACTCATTCCATGAGGCCACCATCACCTTGATACCAAAACCAGACAAAGATACTACAAAAAAAGAAAATTACAGACCAATATCACTGATGAACTTAGAAGCAAAAATCCTCAGCAGAATACTAGCCAACAGAATCCAACAACACATTAAAAGGATCATACACTATGATCAAGTAGGATTTATCCCAGGGATGCAAGGATTCTTCAATATACGCAAATCAATCAATGTGATACACCATATTAATAAACTGAAGAATAAAAACCATATGATTATCTCAATAGATGCAGAAAAAGCTTTTGACAAAAGTCAACACTCATTTATGATAAAAACTCTCCATGTAGTGGGCATAGAGGGAACCTACCTCAACATAATAAAGGCCATATACAACAAACCCACAGCAAACATCATTCTCAATGGTGAAAAACTGAGAGCATTTCCTCTAAGATCAGGAATAAGACAAGGATGTCCACTCTCGCCACTATTATTCCACATAGTTTTGGAAGTCCTAGCCAGGGCAATCAGAGAAGAAAAGGAATAAAAGGAATCCAAATTGGAAAGGAAGTAAAACTGTCACTGTTTGCAGATGACTTGTTACTATATATAGAGAATCCTTAAAATGCCACCAGAAAACTACTAGAGATAATCAATTTGGTAAAGTTGCAGGATACAAAATTAAGGCACAGAAATCTCTTGCATTCCTGTACACTAATGATGGAAAATCTGAGAGAGAAATTAAGGAAATGTTCCCATTTACCATTGCAACAAAAAGAATAAGATACTTAGGAGTAAACCTACCTGGGGAGACAAAAGACCTGTATGCAGAAAACTATAAGACACTGCTGAAAGAAATTAAAGATGATACCAACAGATGGAGAGATAAAGAGATGGTGGTGTGGTGTATTGGGAGATTGGGATTGACATGTATACACTGATGTGTATAAAAGTGATGACTAATAAGAACCTGCAGTATAAAAAAGTTAAATGAAATTCAAAAAAAAAAAAAAAATCACCGCTTTTCCTCAGGCTCAGAGAGAAGAAATTAGCCTGCTCTTTCAGGGTTCTGTGAGTAAAACCATGCTCAGCCCTCAGGTTTATTCTGCAGCCTGCACTGACCACACTGGTATTAGCCAATACCTTTCTTGTCTAAGAAATTCTCTTCATTTAGAGCTAAACCTACCACTGCAAGTTGTTATCACTGTGAGGGAAAATATGCTTCCAGAGAATCTCCACTCATCCCAGACCTCTTAATTCCTCTGAGAAAATGTGGGCCCGAGGAAGCCACATGGCAGCTGTAAGTTCCAACTCTTGTTCCAAGGTTTAGGTATTGTTATGCGTTGAATTGTGTCCCCGAAAAAGATATATTGAAGTCCTAACCCCATTAGTCCCTCAGAATGTGATCTTATTTGGAAACCAGGTCTTTACAGAGCTAATCGAATTAAACTGAGGTCATTAGGGCAGGCCCTAATCCAATGTGACCAGTGTCCTTATAAAAAGGGGAAATTTGGGCACAGAAAGACATGCACAGAGGGAAGATGATGTGAAGACAGCCATCTACCAGCCACAGAACACTAACGTTTCCAGAGCTAGGAGTAGGCCTGGAAGAGACCCTTCCCTAGAGCCTTCAGAAGGAGAATGGCCCTGCAAACACCTTGATTTTGGACTTCCGGCCTCCAGAACACGAGACAATGGATTTTTACTCTTCTAAGCTATCCAGTTTGTGGTACTTTATGACACAAATCCGTATATAGTAGAACATTTTCTCACTAAAAGAGACCGAAATAATTGGAAAGACCCAGTTCAATCAGAACATCTAAGTTCCACCAGGCAATTGTGGGGTTGCAAGAATCCCAGAAAGGGGAAAGGAAAGGAACCAGAGAAACAGTGTGTTGGCGGTTGGTACTCTTGGACTGAACGTGGCTGTGGGCACCATTCAGTAGCCAGAACTCTTTCTTCGGCCTCCCCTGCAAGTCCATTGTCCATTTTAACAGATAAATCTCAATTGTGCAGGGCCTTTCGTTCCATAATGTTCTCACTTTTCAGCAACTCAGCTCATCCTTAGGTCTGGAGAGAGGCCCATATTCCTGGGACACTGGGCATGCTGTCAGGGACAAGTGGGAGAGAGGGACTTTCTCCGTCCTTCTCTGGCTCATGTCAGACTCGACCATTTCTTATCAGGCCCTGTTGGAAAAAGCAAAGAGTGATGATTTCTGAATTACCTTCCTGGAACAGGGAGGGGCACCAAAAAAAAAAAAAAAAAAAAAAAAAAAAAGAAAAAAAAAAAAAAAAAAACAGGAAAAGTGAATTCCAGTGAAGTTGCTGCATGTCCGGGGCTGTCCTGGGGTGAAATGACAAACTGTTATCTGAGTGGAGGTGGGATCATCAGGGCGGGCAGCGTGAGTCACCACAGGCAGGTAAGCCCCGGCTGATGGTCATATTTGGAATTCTAGCCTCACCTTTGCAACTGCAGTCCTGTGAAGTCGGAGAGTCTGTTGAGAGTCAAGAAAAATCTGCCCTGGACTGTTCAAAGAATGTGATATCTTGTATAAACAATCACTACACCTCCCATTAAAAACAAAAAAAGTTCTTGCCTTAAAATTATTTTTGATAATAAGAATAACATCAAACCACACTAGAGCAAATAAAAAAAATAAAATGAAATAGAAACAAGATCTTCCATAACCCTAATACAACTTCTCAAATATTGAAAAATAAGGGAATTGTTAAGTATATCCATATATACATATGGTATAACCATACAGTTGAAGGTTATGCATTTAAATGGAAATTATAACAAATTTTACCTAAATAGTTAACAAAAGTTTACCTAAAAGAATCAGAATATTAAATTCTGTGTGCAGTACGATCTGGAAAAGGGATGCTCAGAAGGAAATACACCAAAATGTAGTGGGTCAATTTTACTTTCTTCTTGATAGGGTTTGCATTTCCTAAATGTTTTACAATTTTTTAGACGTTACCTTCTACCCAGAATTTGGTAAATTTTCAGTTTTATTTCCTTCTCATTTTTCTACCATCTAAGTATTTACTTGTTTAATTCAGCTGAAATTTTTTCAAGAATGCCATGGCCCTCCCCTAGCTTTTTAAAAAGTTGTCAACAGATAACCAGAGGATGTTAAAACTAGAAGAGGTTTTTGGAAATCAACTATTTAACCTGCTGCAGCAGTGGAAACTGAAATCGAAACTGTTTACATCTGTTCCCATGGCCAGTGGCAGGGCTGGGACAGCAGGATTTCCAGAATGTCTGCCTCAGCGCTTCATCCTCAGTGTTAGCTATTCAACATGGTGAGTGGGCAACGCATTGTGGCACTGTACCCAAGTTACTGGGAACTAGAGTATGTTGCACAGAGATTTAAAAATTGATACAAAAGACATGTACACGACATTGACAACTATTGCTTGCACTCTGTCAATTCGATTTTTATTTTATTTTTTCTCCTGTTGTAAATCCTCTGGGATCTACCCTCGGGTACCAAGTTATTGCCTGTTCCTAGCCTCATGCACTGTTTAATCATCACCCCAACAGTAGCTTTCTCAGTCATAGATGATTGTCTACAGCAAGATTTCTCTAGGTGTGGCCCAGATACCCATGGGAGTCCCTGAGTTGCTTTTAGAGGATCCACAGGGTTAAAAAGATTTTCATAACACAAAGACATTGTTTGCTTTTGCACTCTTATTCTCTCACCAGTTGCCATGTTGTTTTCTGTATACTGTGTGAATCGGAACAGGCTGAATACAGGAGGTATGGGGACCCAGCTGTCTTCTATTAAGCCAGCCAGAAAAGAGATTTGCCAAAAGTAGAACAACGCTGCTCTTCTCACTGCATTATATTTTTAGAAAATACAGCTATTTTTCATAAAATACATTAATTTGAAATTTTAGTATATGTTATTGGACTGGGTTTGCGATTTCGTGTCTAATGTCAATATCAATAGGTGTGGCTCCCACATAAACAAACGCTCTCTGGGGTCCTCAGTAATTCCGAAGCGTGTAAAGGAGTCCTGAGACCCCATTTAAAGAGCAGGAGAGCTGCTACTCTGCTTCGCCCGCCTGAGGGACCCAGGTCCCACACAGCGGTGTCCCCTTACTCTTGACGCTGCTCCAAGCCTGAGGGCCCTCGAGCATCCAGTGCCCTGCAGCATGGAGGGTTTGGAAAGAACCTTCTGCATCATGAAGTTGGGGTCCCTGGTGGAAGGTCCCACTACGACTTCCTTCTGGGTCACAGGGAGAGCAGGAAGCAGAATGCTGAAGGCATTTTCAGGGAAGCAGAGAGGGATCAGTTAGAATGGACTCCGGTTCCCTGGTATTTGGGGGTCTTGGGGAAGAAAAATGGGAGGGGAAAAAAGGAATTAAGAGAAGAAAGCTAGAAAGAGAGTAGTAAGCTGCCCTGTGCCCTTCACTCTGCTTTCAGACCTAAAATATCCTAAATCAACCATAACCCATTTATCTTCAGCACCAATATCTGATGCAGAAGTCTCCACAGCTCATGGAAAAATCTCTCCAAAGCATGAAATTCTTTCATTTAGGACACAGCATGTCATTAGACTATTACAGATGCAAATTCCTATGGAGAGTTTATGCGTTGGCTGAGGGACGCGATGCACAAGCTTGGTTCTGCACTGGAATCACCTGGGGAGCTTGTAAAAATCCAGATGCCTGGGCCCCAGGAGTAGAACCGGACATCAGGATGTCTTCATCTCTCCAGATGATTCCACGGTGCAGCCAAGTTTGAGGACCACAGAACTAGGGAGGTAGAAATCAAGAACACAATCAAGTGACACCTGGAAATGGATGGGGACCTTAGTGCCTGAAGGAAAAGAGGGGTGTGAAGGGGAGCCCAGAGAAACAGCACCACCTCACACCCTAGCTCCAGGCTTCAGTGGGTCCTCTTCCTCCCTGGTACCTCCTGTTTGGAGATGCTGGGTGTTCTCTGGGTTCTCTTTCCTTCCGGCCAGGCCTTTACCCAGCCGGTCCACAGGAGGCACGGCCCTTTGACAGGGAAAGGAGAGAGAACTTGGCAGTTTTCTCTCCAGCTCTTCAAATCAACAATTTTGCTCACAGATCAGACTGCTGAATCTTTTCACATCTGAAACTCAGAATTTGACGTGCTTGTTTTTCTTCCCCTGTCTGACTCACAGGATGAGTCATAGCGAACCTTGTTCATCTCCACTGGACTAGGGGAAGCAAGGGCAGAGGGAGCAGGCTTCCTCTCCCTGTGAGGGTTGGGCTCAGGCTGAATTCCAAGCTGCCTTCTCAGCTCCCACCCCAGCTCTGCCCGCTGCCTCTGAGGTTTATTCTTGGACTCCTGCCCCCCTCTCTGGCAGAATGATGGTCGAGAGGGGATGGGATCGATAAGCCCAAGGCTCCAGGGATCTCTGGCTGAGGCACCCACCGATTTCTCCCTGGCCTCTCTGTTCCCTGAGGTACCTGAAACAAACATAACACTCAAAACTCTCAGGCTGAAGGACGCTTTGGGGTGAAGAGGATGGTCTGATAAGTGTCGTAGCAGCACGGAGTTCCTGGGCAGGGAGATATCTAGAAATAAAGAGAAATGTAGCCCTCTCTGCTAAGACACTTATCAGAGGCAGGGGGACAGGACAAACATCTAGGATGTTTATATTTATTCCTGCTTCCAGGAATGTGAAATTCTCTCCTTTCTGATGCTACCTGCCTCTCTTACCGGCCGTCAGAGGTTGCCCAAGCTCTGAGGACCTTCCTCCATGGACAGATTTAGAATGGAGCCCAGAGGGGCGAGGTGATGGAGTGAAGGTCCCCTGCATCCTGGCCTGTGCTGGGGGACACCCACCCCACGTGCTGGGGTCTGACACCGGGAAGGATCAATTCACAAACCGCCCACCCATTCTTTCAAAAGCCACCTACTGGGCAAGTGAGACAGGCACAAGGGAAGACTCAGGATGAGGCAGGCTTCCCGTCCCCAGCAACTCACGGCCAAGCAGAGCAGCAAAACCCGCACAGGACAGTGTGGAGAGGGCGCAGCCAGGGATACCCCAGGGTGCGGTGGACGTGGAAGGGAGGGGGTTAAAGCGAACTGGAGGCGGGGAGAGCTCCTGGGAGACTGAGCTGGCGGGGCAGCCAAATGGAAAAGCCAGGGGATGGGGGGTGGGAGAAGTCAGTGGTTACAAATGTCCGTGATATTAACCCTCTTCACCCACAAACATGAAGAGCAGAGGGCAAAGTCTAAAGGAGTGACCTCGTCACTGTCATGGTAAATCTGCAAGGCTAGTCCCTGGGGTGTTGTGACACAGTCTCTGGAAACCTGTCTTGCTCTTACCCCTGCTCACTGGGCCCTGGGAAGGCTCTCCCTTTCCTGGACCTCTCGCCGCTGGGCCCAGCTGCAGCTGCTTCATCCTGGTGCGGCTCTTCCTCCCAGCTCATGGGTCCACGCGGGACGCCCCATCCCCGCCGACTCTATCGAGTGGCTCCAAGGTCACTTTGCCATTGATCGACCACTCAGAAAGGCTTTCACTATTTTGCTCAGCAAAGAAGCAGTTCCTTGTGTATTCAGCAAACGTTTATTGAGGAGTTGCTGTGCACAAGGCACTGTGTCAGGCTGTGGAAAGAAGTGAATGAATTAGACACGGCCTCTCATGAGCGTAAAGGCAGGTACGCCAGCTACAGGCTGTAGTATAATAACAGAAATGCCGTGAGGACAGAGGGGAGCAACTGACTCTGCCCTGAGAGAATCAGGGAAGGCTTCCTGGAAGAGGGGGTAAGAGATCCAAGCCTGCGAGAATAACTGAAGCTGGCCAAGTAGAGAGGGGAGAAATGGCAGCACTGGGCAGAGGGAATAGGATGTCGCAGAAGGCACAGCATGCGTGTTTGAAGAACACCTTGTTTAAAGAAAGTGCTTACAATGTGTGGAAGAACAAGAAATCTGGTATAACCTGAAATGAGCTGAGTTAGCCTGTAGGCTTGAGTGAGGTTTCCCAAGTTTTATTTCATCCTGTTTTAGGATATTTTGGCTTTCTATCCAAGGAATACATGTCCATAGTTTAAAGAGGGGCTTTCTCAACCCTTCCTACCCAGTCAGCATCCATTCTCCGGAGATCACCACTTCAACTCTTCCCACCTGGTATTTGCCTCCATATTTCTAACTTGCATGCTCACATTGCTGTTCTAGAATTTTCAGTCTTAGTATCTATTGACTTCATCCTATGAAAATTGAGAATTTCACTTGCTGGTACACCTGCCTAGTGCCCTGGTACAGATATACACGTGCACACACACATATACAGGCTCCCATTTTCCCAAAATGATTTCATGAATTATGGCTACATCAATACCCAGGGATTGCATTATTATGACTACGTGAACCTTCTCAGCCGAGCCATTGACTACTTTATGATTGCATTTGTTTTCTTGCTCAGCTGCGTTGTCCCTAGGGTTAATAATTATTCGTATTATTCTTTTCTTGCCCAGTTTCTTATGTCCCTATTGCAAATTTATCCCAAAACTCTGCCAGAAGTATAGATCTCCTTTCAAGACATCTGAACATAACCACCATCAGTTTCATTTTTTTTTTCCTTGGAGACATCCTTCCAGAGTCCAATCTCCCTGCTGGACTTGTTACTTCTTACGGATGCTGCCCCATTATTGTCAGTATTACCACATGGACATGTTTGGGGGGGGACCCTGTTCTACCTACCGCAGTGAAATCTGTTCCGCTTTCAGAGACACTGGTAATTCAACCAGCCCTGCCCTCGTCCCACCCGCCTCTCTTTGTCAACCAACAACTTCTTGAATGTGTAGCTGTAAAAACGCAGCCTCGCAGCCTTGTCTTCTGGTTCACAAACTACTTCATCTCTCTTTTCAAGAGTCAGAAATCAGTGTTCCCATTTTACAAACAGAAGAACCAAAGGTGAGAGCATATTAACATTTTGTGTAAAATCCCAGAAGGCAAATTCCAGTCTCATTTCTAGGGCTGATCTCTGTCTTCCACACGTGACATCCATGAAATTCATTTTCAGTTGATCCTGGATAATGTGATAGACGAGGTGGGAGATCAGCCTAAGGCATTTCCACCGGATCCCTCATCGGAGAAAAGCGCCACCTATGCTCGCTCCCAACACAGACGGCCATTCTCCATCCACCAGGTTGACTTCCACAATTTACTTTTTTATGGGCATTTCACTCCTCAATGAGAGAGAATCACATGGTCAGATGACTTTTATAGCCATGAATAGTGGAAACCCACGACAGCATTTCAGTGACTCCCACCCACCTCTCCTGCCCAGTTCAGGCTGCGAGAGCCACAGCCTTGACACAGTCTAGAGGAGCCTGTGGAGGCTTGGTCGGAGCCAGTTAAGAATCAACTGAAACAACCCTCTTCCCTTTATGCTCAGAATGCCACTTATAAACGCATTTCAGATCTCTTGGTTTCTCTCGATCCTTTTGAAGTTCAAGTTCACATTCAAGATTGCTACTATCAATCCTTCTCTGTTCGTGGTCGGGTTACCAGCCTTGGTGAAATAGAAATACTGTCAATGTTGGCTTCACTAGCTTCATCACATATTATAGAATGAAGCACAAGCGACAATGATCTCAACGTCTGTGTGTTGAGAAGTCAAAACTCTGGGGGGTGGGGGGAGGAAACTTGGCAGGAAACTGCTTGGAAGAGAGGTTGCTGTGAGATAGCTCAGTGCAGGCAGTAGTCAGCCACACTCAGAACCCTGAGCATGCAAACATTTAAAAACTAACCGCAGAGATTTGAATACCTACTGCCTTGTGCCGTGTCCGCGTGTACCTGTGTTCTACTCAACACAACTCGGAGAGTCAGAGCGAAAGCATCAGATGGGGCACTGGGATCCTGTGTCCCACTCCAGGTACCCAGAGTAAAAGAACAGAGCAGTCGACCCTCTATATCCACGGGTTTTGCATTCATGGATTCAACCTACCCTGGATCCAAATCCACAGATGCGGAACCTGCGGATACTGGGGGCCGACTGTACTATGCCTAATTATATAAAGGTCTTGAGCGTCCGTAGGGTGTGGTATCCGTGGGGGCAGGGGCGTGGGTCCTGGGACCAACCCTCCACAGATGCCGAAAGACAACGTCAGGAACAGCTGCTATGGTGACAATATTATCTGCTTAGCCAGCCTCTCAAGGGTCAAACACAGACACAGGAGTTTACTGCAGTAAACTCAGTAAAATATGCACCTCAAAGCAGGGCAAAAGTGGGTCTTTTCCCAGTTTAATCCCGGATCATCCTCACACAACTGTTCACCTACCTCTTCCTTATCCTTGTAAATAATCAAGTACATAAGGAAATCTTCATCTCTGCCCCAAACTAGGTCAGGCCCCCCATTCTATGCCTCTTAGCACCCTGCCCTGTTCCTTTGTACAATTATAATTAGATAATTAGATATTATAATTAGATAAGTAATTGTAATTAGTTATTAAGTTTGCCTCCCTCTTCTCACTGCTTTATGCCAATTACTTAATATTATATAAGTGTTGCATGAATTGACATTTCACATCTAAAAGTCTCTGTAGCATGTAACAGCAAAAATCCAATTCAGAGAGATATAGAGGGTAAATTTTCCACTTATTCTAAGATCGGATTGTTTCCTTTGTGTGTCTGTTTTCAAATCCAAAAGCCCACATGACAAAGCTAACAAGAGGCTGTGCACTTAACAGGGTGGCTGGGACGTTTCTGGACACATAGGTGCCCTTAATGTGTGTGACGACACTTGGTGGCCATGATGACTAAGCCACTCTTCAGTGCTCATTGAGATAGTTATAGATTTCTGTTTAGAGTAAATTTAGCCATAATGATAGCAGCAGTCATCACCATAACAGCTAACTCAGAGAAGCAGTTTTCATCCAGAGAACGGCGGGCTCCCATTTAGCCTGCTACACCTGCATCCCTCAGACAGCCCAGGTGGATCCTAACACACCTCCCAGCACCTTCCTGTCCTGCCTTTCACTGGGACCTTCTCTGACATCTCCAATCTGCATCATCACACCTTATGTGAACCCCCAGAGCGCCCCATGCTTCACGACACTATCAAGCATTCATCCATTTGTCCAACAAATATGCGTTGTACAGCATCTAAAACGTGCCGGTCGCTGTGCTGAGCATTTGCAAATATTTTGAAATACGTCGTTCCCTGTTATTTCACAGGTACACGTTTCGTGGAGGGGATGAGGGTGAAAGCGAAGGCTATGTTTTACGTAGTTTAACCCCCAAAGCTCTCAGAACGGTGTTCAGTAATAGAGTTAATAGACGATGTTATGTTGGTGCCATGACTCATGAAATTAACGCACGGCAGAGAGGACTGGCTAATCCAAACTGAAAGGGAACTGATGTGAAATAAAGCAGAGCAGGGAGCCATGACAAGGAAGAGAAAAGGCAGAAGATGGCGAACAGAAACATTCTTGGGAAGGGCTAAAGCTAGCAAACCCTAGTCTTTGCGGTCCACACAGCGTCATTCCCCAAACACTTCCAAAATGGACGTTTCGGCTGCAGCTTTTGTGTGACACCGCTGAGTGAGGTGGTGAGGTGCAAAAGAGGATGCATTCCAGAGGAAGCATCGGGAGACAGGAGGACAAAAGGAGGGCAGCTGTGAGGAATTAGGTGTGTAGAAGGAGCGGTGCAGAGGCATGCAGTGCTGGCTTACTAGCATCACGAGCAGCGGAATCTGAGTGGGCACGAGAGTTCCAGGTTGCTGGAAATGCATTGACTCTTCAGTGGGCATCCCCTGTTCCATGAGGCTTGCCGAAATACACCCCTGTTCTCTCCGGCTTCCCCACGTGAGCCTCTATCTATTCCTTGCTTCCTGAAACAAGCCCAATTACGAAACAGGTCAAAACTGAGATTGTCCTTGCAAGACCTTGAGAATGGTGAGGATTTTAATTCTCACTATAGTTGAACTGTTGACTGTTATCACTGCTGTGCCCGAAAGAGCCGAGCGTTTGATGTTGACGTCCGGAAAATATCATTGCATCCATACATTTTAGAGTCTTTTTCGGTTCCTATTTAACTTAAAATATGTTCTCTCTCACCCAGTGAATCCCCCCTAGAGCCACAGGGTAAGCCAGGCCACACAGCGATCAGAGCAGAGAGACAGAAGGCAAAACACTGCGATGTACACGGTGGCTGGATTCCCGAGATTGGGGGGAAGGAGGGGAAAGGGGCAAAAAAAACCTCTTTAAATTTCAAACAAATATCAGTTAAAAAGGCAGATATCTAGAGCTATAGGATTACAACTGATAACTCTCTCCTTAAAGTTGAAAGCAAGAGCAGATGGAGAAACAGAGTTCTCAGCGTTTGGTGTGCTCTCAGCCCTTATGGAAGAAAGAGCCCATTCTAGCATAAAGAGACGTGGGGAGAGGACTGCAAAGACAGAGAGGGTTGGTCAAGCAGGATAAAGACATCTAAATAGAACACACCCAGAACTAGCCAGGAAGGTTTTCTGTAGTTCTGTAAGGGTTTGTTATTCTCTTAGAAAGGAGTGAGTGGAGGTTAGTAAGGGATTATGTGTTACTTACTGCACGTATGGTGATTTGCATCATAACTGTGCAGCAAATTGTAGGGGATCTCAATCTCCTCCTCTGCTAACTTCCTTGTCATCATTAGGAAGTCCCAATTAGATCTTTTACCCACCACTAAAATGGCTTCAGTTTCTGCTGGATTCACCAGGTATGTTGATAGGAAGCAAAGCCCCAGAATTAAGGCCATAATAACCTGTTCTCTAATTTGATGTTTATCACTGCAGTGATCCCACTTTGTGTGACATTCCTCCATCCCGGACAACCTTATGTTCACTGAGCATCGTGCCTTGCCCTCTGGCTTCAGGCAGGAGGACGACGTGGGCACTGGCTGCAAAGCTGTCCCCCAAGGATGGCACGTGAGTGGCACACATGCCACCCAGCCCCCTTCTTACTCAGAGCAGACATTGCTCATCCATTAGGCACTTCTTCCTGCTAAGTCCCTGTCTCACGATTATTTTCAACATCACCACAAGGAAGCCCTATAAATCGATAGATGTTGGTAGAAGAGAGAAAACCTATTACCACCCAGTCCTATCTTTGTAGTAGTCAGAAAAACCATGTTCAGAGAAAAGTGTCAGAATTTACCCTGAATATATTCTTCAGAGTAAAAGTTCAGAATCTTAATGATATGTAGACACCCAGATATGAGTGAACAAATTATACTGACAGAATCGAAACAATACTCCAAGTATTAGTCATATTTGACTATTATGTAACATATATACGAAATACATATACATGTGCAGACATATAAAAATGTCTATTAAAAGAAAACAAAGTCTGAGTTAAAAAGCTCTTCCAAGTATAATTAGATGCCCTCTAACCTGTGAGGAACCCAATTCTGGTTGTCGCCTTGGTTCTGTTATCCAGAGGGACAAACTAGAGAAGCACTTTGTAAGATGTGCTGTCAGCTGAGGGTGCCAGGTGTTGCGCTGCAACCGTGATTCAGAAACCTTAGTGGGAGGGAGATGGTGCTAGCACGTTGGCTAAGAGGCCTCTTGTAGGGAGGCATGAGTTGGCAGCTCGGCAGAGGGGAAGCTGGTTTGGGAGCCTGAAGGAGGTCCCTGGGGGAGAGAGAGAAAGGCTTAGAATACAGGTCAAGAGACGAAAGTACAGCAGAACCTTTGTCTCCACTTCCCTCGACCACCAGGGCAAACCAGAATGGGATTGTGGGCATGAACCGAGACTCCCACTGCTACTGTCCAAGTCTTTTAGAGAACAAAGACAGGAAAGGGTTCAAGGAACTATCAAAAATAACTTAAAACCCCAAGAGTCACACCAAGTGGCACCATAACATTTTCAAGCTGAAACTGTCTTTCCTGATCCAGCCCTCAGCCAGCCTTCTCTTTGCACAGATGAGAAAATGCAAGACTAGAGAGGTCAAAAAGTTTAGCAAAGTTAGACAACAGAACTAGGATTAGAACCCAAGAGACCTGACCCTTGGCCCCAGACTTCTCCTTTCTTCCTGCCTTCCTGTATACAACGGCCTTGAAAATCTAAAATCGGGGGACCTCCCAGCTCAAGAGATCATGACCGAGTTGCTGGATCATTGAGTTGTCACTAAGTTGAGGAATCGTCCTTTGTGTGGAGGCCCTTCTTGGTGATGCCCTTTCAGAATCTCTGTGGATGTCCAGCATGAATCACTAACGCACGCCAGCGATGTGGCTGCTTTAGACGGAGTTTATGAAGGAGCAAATGGTTCAATGCAGAGAAAACTAATAGCATGCTGACACTTCTGCTTCCTTGAATGAGGTATTAGGTGTGAATTATTACAGCAGGAAATGCTAAACTGCTACGGAAAGAAAAGGTGTGATTACTCATGTCAGTGTTAAAATTGCCATTTTTCACAAAGGAATTAATCACCAGCCACACAACCTGCTGAACTTGATATAAAGTACTTTTCTCTTCCCCGTGAATTTTCCCTCTTGGCAGTAGGATTATAATATAATTATGTGGTCCCTTCCAGATATTAAAGAAACGCTAGTCTAGGGACTTCCCTGGTGGCGCAGTGGTTAAGAATCCACCTGCCGATGCAGGGGACATGAGTTCGAGCCCTGGTCCGGGAAGATCCCACATGCCGCGGAGCAACTAAGCCCGTGTGCCACAACTACTGAGCAGGTGCTCTGGAACCTGCGAGCCACAACTACTGAGCCCACATGCCACAACTACGGAAGCCTGCGCGCCTAGAGCCCGTGCTCCACAAGAGAAGCCACCACAATGAGAAGCCTGTGCACCACAATGAAGAGTAGCCCCCGCCCATCGCAACTGGAGAAAGCCCGCGCACAGCAACAAAGACCCAAGGCAGCCAAAAACAAATAAATTTTAAAAAAAAGAAACACTATAGTCTAGAAGAGAATGGCTTAGGTCTGTTCTGGGTTTAGGAGGTTTCCTGATCAGGATTGCGGTCAGAGCGTGGCAAGAGAGGCACTTAGCATGCAGAATTTAAGAAGGAACTCCCTCTCTGGGTCGTGCAGTTTCAAGGTCAGCGCCAAGAACGAGCACTTCCTTAAATTGTATGTCCGGGAGCCTCCCTTGCCTCACTCTAGTCTTGTCCCCAATCTTCATTTGCTATTTGACTTCCAAGGGTCCTAGATGTAGATGGGAAGAGGCAGGATGGGTCAGGGTGGTATGACAGAAGGGACGTTTCAGACAGAGAAGTGTGGATAAGGCGGTGTTGACGAACCTAACACTCAAACAGCCAGGGTCCTGCTGCTCTGCAGTCGGCACATGGGGTTGTAGGGACTTCTGGTCTGCAACCAGAAGATCCAGCCCAGAAGGAATGATCAGGCAGGCTATGCGTCCCTTGAGGTTCAGAGTCTGAGATCTGGGTGAGTAGTGGTGAAACGAGGGGAAGAACAGGCAGTGCTGGGAAGGCTGGTCCAGCCACGAGTAGCAAAATCTGAGCCCCTGAAGCAGGACCCCAGGCACTAGGAACTGAGCCCTGACAGTCAGAGAAGGATCAGCCGCCAGACCGACTCCCCGTTAAGCCAGATGAGCTACAGACATAGGTGGGTGGAGAAGGGAGGAGCTGGGTACAGCATGCACTTGACATTTCTCCTCTGTAGCAGGTTGCCTTGTGTTGCTTTGAAACAAAGTGCCTGCCTCAGTCAAAGACTGAAATCATTGTTTAATGTTAGAAAGTACCATGTGTAAAGGAGTCTCTGTTGGGGCAGCTTTATTATAGAATCAAGAATTGAGTTTTGGGTAAGAAGACACTAGAACAGTGTTCTAGCCCAAAGATTTTTAACCTGGTATTCATGAATGGGCTTCAGTGTGTCTATGAATCTCCTCAACTAACATGCAGAATTGTGTGGGTTTGTTTATTTTTATGGAGAGAAGAACTCAGTGAACTATGAAATTGGGGTCATGGGGAACTCTGACCCCAAAAGTATTCAAGCTTCTCATTTAAGATGAGAACTTGACACACAGAGAAATTTGAGCTTCTTTTCAAGGGCTTTGTCTTGCATCCATGTACATCCAACATATTAGTCACTCAGGGAACATTTGTAGAGTGAATGGTCGAATGGATGGATGGTTGGATGAATGAATGAACGAATGAAGGCTATCTGCTTATACTTTCACTTCATCCCCATCACTCCCCATTGGTCTCTCCAGCTCCAGTTTAATGAAGGAATGTTGAATGCCAAGCACGGTGACCTCAGGAATGAAGGACAGATATATTTAACAGTGGTGCAGGGGGGCTGGGGCCACAGGATGTAGAAGCCTGCCTCCGAGACAGCCCTGCCTAATACATTCTTCCCTAGGAGATCATCACCTGTCTTTCCCTCCTCCTAGAGCTGCCACTGGCTCTTTTCAACGGAAGAGGAGCTGGGTGCCCCAGGTTAGTGAAATGAGCACTTGGTCCTGGTCTCCCGGCTCAGCAGCCCTGCCTCTAACTCTGGGAATATTCTGTCTTGTTTGTTTTTCAAGGGAATAAAAGAGGTCAAAGTTTCATGTTACAGGGGAGCATGTATCTTCTAACACCTGGCAAATGGCCATTTATTGTCAAGCCATGACAACCATTTTGAGTCAGGGTATCTACCCCTCCCACAGTTCCAGTTTCCACCTGGTGGAGGCAGTGAGAGTGGCCACAGTGACCAGCCATGAGAAAGATGCTTTCATATTATCATTGGCTGATTAACTGATGCTGGCTTCCTCCTTCCTTCCCCCCTTCCCTTCTTCTTTCCTTCCTCCTCCCCTTTCTTTCTTCCTTCCCTCGCAACCTTTCTTCCTTACTATGTGCCATCAGACTAAGTGCTGGCGGTACTAAGTTGAATAAGACGTAGTCCCTGCCCTCACCAAACTCTACGATCTGGCCGTGGACAGGGTTAGAGAGGCACCCACAGGAGGGAGTTGTCTGTACTACTCAGAAGGTCAGGGAAGGCCAAGAGGAAGTAAGTAAGGACTGAGATGAGATTGAAAAGACTGTTGCCAGGCAAACACGGGAAGTTGGCCAAGAAGAGAAGTGTGACGTTTGGGTGTGAAACAGTGGGGTCTTTGGGAACTACAGGTAACTTAGTGTGACTGACATGAGCCAAGTGTATGCCTGCTGTAAAGAAAATGGGTCAAGAAAATACAGCAAGAGATGATGCCAGAAAATCAGCTGCCAACTGATGTACGTGGTGAAATTATCAACATCATTAATCGTCACAATAAAGGACGATGACCACGATCTGGGAATCTAGGAAAACTCCTGGATTCCTGCTTGGGAGACTGGGTGGATGATCTTCAACCAAGATAAGCTATTCTTTTTTTTTTTGTGGTACGCGGGCCTCTCACCATTGTGGCCCCTCACGTTGCAGAGCACAGGCTCCGGATGCGCAGGCTCAGCGGCCATGGCTCACAGGCCCAGCCGCTCTGCGGCATGTGGGATCCTCCTGGACCAGGGCACGAACCCGTGTCCCCTGCATCGGCAGGCGGACTCTCAACCACTGCGCCACCAGGGAAGCCCCAAGATAAGCTATTCTTATTCCCAAAGGCCTTGTGATACAGTACATTGCTATGAGGAACCCCTCGCACTGCCAATTCTGCTTTTCCTCATCAGGAAGGTAGAAGGGAACAGAGTTAATATTTGTAAAATTCTTACAACATTGCCTATTACATTGTAAGTGCCATGCACTTAAATATCATTAAATAATAAAAGGGAATGCATATTTATTGAGTCCCATGTGCCATGTATCATCCTAGGTATTTATTTAATCACCTCATGACATCCCTGGAAGTGAGGTCCAAATTCTTGTTTTATACTTACAGAAACTGAGTTTCTACAAGACTAATAGGTGGCAGAGCTGGAAATTCAAACCTAGAGCCATCCAAGCCCATGCTGGCCAGAATCTTACGCCCTTCTGTCTCATATCTGGGTGTATGAAAGCAGCTGGTGCCCGTCCTTCGTGGTGAGCACCTCTTCAGACTTGGGGCTGGAGAACAGCCATCAGAGTGAGCACAGTGGCCACCGTGGGGTGGAGTGTAGGATGGGGTCTGACAGGGGGCTCCTTTGGTCTGCACAGCCATCCCCAAGCTCTGGGCCTCTGAGCTGTTACTCTTGGAATTTAATGAAAATGTGATTCCAACATAACCCAAGTACCAAAGGGACGAGCACTCAAAAGAGAAGAGAGGATTAACTGGGGACACAGGAGATTTTACTCCAGTCTGATGGGCTTAAAATGTGCAGAATTCTCGTAGGATCTCAACTGGATGCCTTGATCCTCAGAAATTTCAAGAAGGGATATTTTTTAGTGATATAAGAAGAAGGCACCTTGATGCTACTTTTAAATATCCTTTTGTTTTTTAACATCTTTATTGGGGTATAATTGCTTTACAATGGTGTGTTAGTTTCTGCTTTATAACAAAGTGAATCAGTTATACATATACATATATTCCCATATCTCTTCCCTCTTGCGTCTCCCTCCCTCCCACCCTCCCTATCCCACCCCTCTAGGTGGTCACAAAGCACCGAGCTGATCTCCCTGTGCTATGCGGCTGCTTCCCACTAGCTATCTACTTTACATTTGGTAGTGTATATATGTCCATGCCACTCTCTCACTTTGTCACAGCTTACCCTTCCCCCTCCCCATATCCTCAAGTCCATTCTCTAGTAGGTCTGCATCTTTATTCCCATCTTATCCCTAGGTACTTCATGACCTTTTTTTTTTTTTTAAGATTCCATATATATGTGTTAGCATACGGCATTTGTTTTTCTCTTTCTGACTTACTTCACTCTGTATCACAGACTCTAGGTCCATCCACCTCACTGCAACTGACTAAATTCGTTTCTTTTTATGGCTGAGTAATATTCCATTGTATATATGTGCCACATCTTCTTTATCCCTTCATCTGTTGATGGACACTTAGGTTGCTTCCATGTCCTGGCTATTGTAAATAGAGCTGCAATGAACATTTTGGTACATGACTCTTTTTGAATGATGGTTTTCTCAGGATATTTGCCCTTTAAAAAAAACCCTGTATGTTCTGATATATTTAAGAGAAAGTATGAAGTAGTTATAGAAACAAAACCCCCAAAACCCAAGGATTCCAAAGCTTGCTGTTTCACTAACTCACTATATGACTAGAGGCACCTTACTTCTCCATGCCTCAGTTTGCCCATCTGTAAAATAAAAGATTTGGGCTGGATGATTTTGATAAATGCCCTAACTTTAAAATGTGGTGAGCCAATAATGGAACAAAAAGCAAGTTTCTTCTGATGAGCTGTGTTTCCATCTCTGGGGCTTCTTGATCCTGTGAAGACTGCCCCAGCACCCGTACCCACGAGAGTACTTAGTCCCTATGCTATGGATTCCCTTTCTTCTCCTCCAAGCCCACGTGGTTCTGCCCATATTATCTTCCCAAGCCTTCTGAGGTCCCAGTTCATTCCTTCACAGCACCCACCGCAACTTATTATATATGTCCACGTTGGTTTGTTTTGTATGGACTGTATCTCCCACCAGGTTGCAAGGTCCATGAGAACAGCTATCATGCCTTTGTTTACCAGTGCATACCCAGTGTCCTAGCACAGTGCCTGGAACGTAAAAGACTCTTGGTTAACTCCTGTCGAATAAGGAATCTTTCATTTTTCCTCTTTCTAGCCATTACGGTGGCTACCACTGATTAAGGGCTTCCAGAACTTATGCTGGTGCTTTGCATGTGTTACTGCATGGACTCCTCACAAAAACCCCACGCGGCAGGTGCCATCTGTTTTGTAGATGAAGGCGCTGAAGTTCACAGAGGTCGTGAAGTTAGTGCAGTCTAGAACTTGGACCCAATCACATCTGACTCACCCAGAGCCTGAGCCCTGAACCCTTGCTTTTGGGTCCTCAGTGAATTGAGCCAGACACAGAGTAGGTACCCAGGGCATGTAAACTGACTTGAGTCCCTGTGTGAAGGATCCAACAGATGGTAGATGGAGGTCATACTTAGGGCCCATGAGGCTAATACTCTGAAATTCCAGTGCCTGGAGAGGGTTCTGAAGTCCAGAGTCAGGACTGGAAGAGTAGGAAATCTCTTTCTAACAATGAGATTCATTCTCACGTCTGTGGTGAATTTAACAGAGATCCTTTCTTCCACCGTAAGTGGGTATGACTTCAAACTTTTCTCAAAATGCACATCTTTAATTAGAGTACTTTACGTGGGTTGCTAAGCTTCTGAGAATTAAAAGGACACTTGTGCCTGGGGGACAGTTGCAGAGACTGACCCCTGGGTAAGTGCGTAATAAAAAAATACACAGAGAGCAACTGAGATTAAACCCACTGGGAAACATTTTCACTCAGTTTCAAATATCTAGAAAATGACTTGGCAGCTACAGAATAAAGGGAAAGAACAGAAACAAAAGCCAATACTTATTTATGCAATACTTAACTTTGGATTCTTTTTCCTGAGGGTATGTTTCTGAGAATCTAGAGTTGGCAAAGATTTTTGAGATGGTCATGTCTAAGGCCCCCTCATGTGGACGGGATGGTGAGGCTCAAAGTAGTCATGTCAAGTTCAAAGCAAGGTCAGACCAAGTAAGCCATGGGTGGGAAAGGAAAGAAGAGAAAATATAACTGTGTCCTACAGCTGCAGCCCCCGTGGGCCCTTAAGCCACGGCTAGAAATTTGCTGGTGGTGAGGAAGATGGGAGGTGGTGTTGGAAGGCAGCTCTCTGGCAACGTGGCTCTTTGCTTTGTTCGAAGGAGAATTAATGTATCAAGGAGCAGATCAGATGTTGAGGCATATGGAGTCATTTATTGCTGCTGTTGGTCTCCAAGACTTGATCTGGTCAGTTGCGGCCCCTTCTGTTGTACTTGGGACCCCCAGCCTTCAGACACATTGGTGTCCCTTATGGTCCTTTTCTGAGGGTGGCATCAATAAGATCATTAAATATCCTGGACTGAAGAGGAATGAAAACAATATTAATGTGCTTTAAGAAAGAATGGGCCACTGAATGGGGGAGTGGGTGTAGTATGGTCAACATTACAATATGCAATTCAAAGGGCAGAATTATCTGGTACCTTCAGCCCTATCAGGGGAGAGGGATATGGTACCTGAGGGATGCTAGTAGAGGTAATCACCGAAGATATAGGGCTGGGATGTAGATATATTTTATAAGGTTTTCTGTGATCTGTTTCTCCAAGTTCTACCTGATTCTGTGGTCACCAAATAACCTTCTTATAAGTACTTCAGTGACCAGACACCTTGATTCTAGGAATAGAGTATGAGCATATACACAGGACTGCTGAGAACTGGTTTTGAGCCTCAGTGAAGAAAAAAGATTTGAGAGCCCCGGCAAGGGCAGATGGTTAAAAACCTTCACAGGAGTTTTATTCTGATTTGCAACATGGTCAGGCCCAGGTCCCCCTTCCCAACCTGGTGGCTCCAGTAATTTGTCCCTAGCTTCTACACTCCTACACACAATCATCAGCCCTGTATGGACAGAAGCCCTCCAATACCTGGGAAAAGTGATTCCTCTTGTTATAAATAAATAAGTTGCTGGTGTGCCTTTTTGTCCACCCAGGTGATGTGAGTTATTGAGAGGAAGCCTTCCAGAGTCTGTGGACCTCATAAGTGAAGGTGGGTCCCAAAGCCTGTTAGTTCTCTGAGGTAACAATCCCCATCTTAGACACATCTTAGCATCCAGCCATTCTTCACCAGATGATGCCTTTCCTCCATCTCCTCCAATGCTTTTTCAAGTCCATCATTCTCCCCAGAGCTACCCCTGCTAGCTGGTCTCTCCTGTGGCAATGCCTGGGGCCACGTGGGTGGCCCAGAGAACAGGGCTGTTGCTGACTTTGTCTCTCACTTCCGTGTGGCGGTAAGGCTCTTCACCTCTTCCGGGCCTGTTTCAGTTCCTTCCCCTGCACCAGGGAATGCTACCTCTGAACCTTTCCCACAGCCCAAATTACATCAGGTATAGGAAAGGGATGTTTAAAAGCATCAAACATTTTACAGATGTGATATACTGCTAATAATTCTACCAGCTCACTTTCTATACGTACTCCATATACAGTTACCAAAATCATAACGATTCTCTTCTCTGACCATTTGCCTTTAAATGGGCAATTGTCCAAGACAGATGGCCAGATGGCAAGAGATCTGAGGGTGACCTTATTTTGGCCACCCTGGTGTTTTATTACCCAAAAAAAAAATCACCTCAATTCACTTCCGTTAACAAATCAAGATCTTTTCTCCTAAATATAAGTCCATTTCCTCCTTGTTCTTTTAGGAATATAGGAAACGATCAGGAAGGATTTAATTCACAAAACATCTTCATTCACTTAAAGACAGTCCTAATGGCACCCTCGTCTATAAACAAACAAAAATTCCAATTATCTTGATTCCCGTATTTCCTAAATTTTACTTTGTGTTCCATGTATCATTGTTTTTATTTCATTAGCTAAAAGTCTGAGCATCTGGAACAATTTTTCTTTAGTATCAATCAACGTAGTTTGAGAATCTCTGTTTTCTTTTGGCTCTTCTATTAACAGACCATTGAACAGCTGTTCTGGACTAAAGTTCGGTGTATTCACTCACCTAGAAATTCTCTTTAAATGTTATCTGTAGTGTAATTATCTTCATTGTCATAGTAATAGGGTATTTATAACTAAATAAATTCCTAATATGGCTAAGATTCTAGGGGAGGAAACAAGAAACTCTCTCATCTTTCCCACTGACCTTTTTAGAAGGTTCTGACAATTACGCTGGACACTGTGGTCCCAGCCTATACGAATCTTCCAGTTTATGTAGCTACAGTGAAATAGTGCTCACACGGGGGCTGGTGCTCCTAGGACAAAACATGCTTATGTAATAAATCTTATCAAGAAAGCAAAATAATTCCCTACTCATAAAACATTTTTCTCAGTCCACTCTGTGCCATTCTGAAAAATAACCGAAGTCAAACTAGCGTTCGTTATTTTTAGTCAATCCAAAATTTTACTCACTTGAGGCATGTGGACGTGGAGCTATCTTTAGAACCATCAACCAAATGCCGTGGAATCACAGATTATTAGTGCCTGAGCAATTCTGTAGGTGATTTTTTTTTTTTTTTTTTGGCCTAAGAACCTCACTGTATAAAACAAGTGGAAAAGGGGGCTTGAAGCCTTGCCCATTTGGGCTCCCTCTTATCTGTTCCTTGGGGGCTACCATGTAATCTTAAGGGCCAAGAACTACTGGGAAGCCACTGATCTAAGCCAAACCCTTCATTTTACAGACGAAACAACAGAAGCCCACAGGGATGAAGTGACTTGCTTGAAATCCCCCTGTAGGTGTTGATGAAGCCAGGAGAAGAATTCAGGTTTCCTGACTTCCGGTTATGCATTCTTTCCATCACACAGCGCATAAGATACTATTATAACAGAAATTACTTTTTTTCTTAGTATTAGCCAGAAAAGTTCAGCTGAGAAACAGATGACTGGTTGGGGAAGTTTGCCTACTTGGGGGCACGAGGAAATCCAATGACTTAATCAAAAATACCCAGTAGCTCTTTTCTTTGAGAGGAGAGTGAAAACTGCAAGGGGAAACCAGCATAGACTTACTTCCTACAAGTCAGTCCATGATGGTTTGCCATGGTGTGCTATAATGAAGGATTCTTGCCCTATTACTCACTACCTGTGTGACCTAAAGCAAGTCACCTAACTTCTCTGAGCCTTGGTAGCTCTTGTCCCCTCTGAGAACACAGAAGTAGCACTGTACAAGCCATTGGACAGCATGGTGATCTGTTGTCTTTTCCAGATCAGCCCCTTCCTACCTTCCTGCCTTATCTCAGTACTTACAGAACTAGGACATCCTTAATCTTATACTACGTGTATTTTCTCTGTAGGTATTTTGTGCATTGAATAATTGTCTTCCCACTGGACATTAATTTCTTGTGTCATGACTATGTCTTTTTAATTCTTTAACATGCATTTTGCTTTTCTTCCCCTATAAGTTTTTTTTTTTTTTTTTTTTCCTATAAGTTTTGTCTCACTTATAATGCAGGAACCCAGACCCCTGCAAAAATTCTCCCTCTGGTATTTCCAGAAGCCCTGGCTGGTCCCATATGTGCTTCTGTACAATCTGTTCAGCTCCCCTTTTCTCCTTTCTCTGCTCCTGGCCTCTCTACATAGCACCATGTCCATTTGGCATCATCGCATCTGCATGGCACCACTGGCACTTCTACTGGGCACTGCTATACCCTCTTGTCACTGCTTGCTGCTAGTTGCAGAAGATACTATAGTGGCTACCTATATTTTCTTCCTTTCTCTGATGTATATGTGAGTAAGAGTGTGTGAATGTGAAGGAGTGTGTATTTACAATTTTCCCCTCCCTTTTCCCCACTATTTATTTATTTGCCTTATTATTTCTGTTTTTGGGTTTTTTTTTTAGCTGCATCGGGTCTTAGTTGTGGCACACGGGATCTTCGTTGAGGCATGCAGGATCTTTCGTTACGGCGTGTGGTCTCTTTGTTGTGGCACTTGAGCTTCTCTCTAGTTGGAGTGTGTGGGCTTTTCTCCAGTTGTGGCGTGCGGGTTTTCTCTCTCTAGTTGTGGCGCGTGGGCTCTAGGGTGCGTGGGCTCTGTAGTTGTGGCGCATGGGCTCTGTAGTTGTGGTGTGTGGGCTTAGTTACCCTGCGGCGTGTGGGATCTTAGTTCCCCCACCAGGATTCGAACCCGCATCCCCTGCATTGGAAGGCGGATTCTTTACCACTGGACCACCAGGGAAGTCCCTCCCACCCCCTACTATTTATTTATTCCCCAGGCTACTGGGTAGCTAGACAGGATTGTGTCTGTGTTAGAGAAGGAACGCATATCATGCAGAGGTGGAGGCACTGAGCAATGAGACTTTGAATCTTTCCTTTTAGGGAGAAGGTAAGTGCATTTTCATTTGTGTAAGGACAACTACGTGACATCTGGTAGGTGCATGCTGTTGTGGCTGAGGTTGTCATCTAAAGGTTTAATTATGGAAAGAAGGGTGTATATAGATGTTGGATAACAAAGAGGTGGACTATTGTTCCCCCGTCACTTATTTCAACCCCCTTTAGTTTGCCTTCCTGAGAGTAGGAAACTAAAATTACATTTCCCAAATTTCCTCCAGCTAGGGTGCTTGCTTGAGACATGGTATGGCGTGAGCCTGAATTTAGATTTACTGTTACGTGCAGCCTTGATATCAGGTAAAATTAGCCTAATCTCAAGTCTCTGCCCGTTCTGCCTCAGTGGATAAGGTCCCTTAACCAAACAGCCTTTCCTATCACGGCGACCACTGTGCCTCCTTATCCTTGAGTACTGGGTTTCAGCTTCCTGCAGTCTATGAATTACTCAACAAGCCAATCACATCCTCCCCTGGGAAGCAGGGGTCACCTCACCCTCTTGTTACTACAAAGCCTGCCTCACACAGCTCCTGCTTCTTCACTCTGTTCCTGAGTGCAACACCTGTGTGGTCCTGCATGGTGTGTCGTGTCCTCCTTCCCCGGACTGTGAGTACATGGGACTAAGAAACTGCTGTCCACCTCACCTGTCCAGTGTTGGTGTCATGAGTTCAGCCACCCTCATAACCCTGGAGCAGGAGCCCCTCCCTCACCAACTGGGTGAAGAGGAAGTGAATAAAACACATGGTTCTACCAACTAGATGCTCTTGCATGAGGTTTTGAGGCACAAGTGAGCAGAGAGGAGTAGCTACGTGTGGAGAGTACAGACAGACAGAGTACAGACATTACATCCATTCTTCCAGGGTGGCCATGGAGGGCGTTTTGGTGTCCATTCCCTAATAACATAGGTACAGGGAGTGCGAGGCTGTGAACTTGCTTTTCCACTAGACGGTCCTGCATGGTCGTTAGTAGGCTTTTCTCCTGGCTCTGCTGTATCTGGCTGCTCTCTTCCTGGTTAAGTAGAATATAGACTGGTTTTCTAAATTTCTAAAGGTTCTATAAGCTAACTAGTGTTTGTTTGTTTGTTTTGCGGTACGCGGGCCTCTCACTGTTGTGGCCCCTCCCGTTGCGGAGCACAGGCTCCGGACGCGCAGGCTCAGCGGCCATGGCTCACGGGCCCAGCCGCTCCGCGGCATGTGGGATCTTCCCTGACTGGGGCACGAACCCGTGTACCCTGCGTTGGCAGGTGGACTCTCAACCACTGCGCCACCAGGGAAGCCCTAACTAGTGTATTTTTAATAAACCACTTTCTACCCAAATTACCTGAAATAGATTCCAATGTCTGCAACCAAGAACTAGCTGATACAAATGGTTTAATCACATAGGATTGCGTTTTTCTCACAAAACATGAAGTCTGGAGGCAGGTAGTCCTAGGACGGTACACCCATTTGTTCTACAACAGCATCGGTTTACCAGGCCCCTTCTGTCTTTCTGAAATGCATTCATCCCCCTGGGTGCAAAGGTAGTTCCTCCCTATTTAGCCTCACGTCCACATTCCAGGTAGGAAGAAGAAAGTGATCTGGGGAAGAGGTATACATCCATTTGCTTTTGCTGGGTAATAAAGCCCAAAATCTAGTGGCTTGAAACAACTGCCGCTCTGTCAGTCCGCTGAGTAGTTCTTCAGGTCTGGGCTAGCTCCTCTGACCTCTGCTGCGCTCAGCCATGCAGCTGCAAGGCAGGTTCGCTGAGGGCTGGACGATCTAGCATGGCTCATTTATGACTCTGGTAGTTGGCATGCTGTTGGCCAGAGCAATGGAGGTACCTGGGCCACACGTTTCTTATTGTTCAGCAGGCCAGCCCTGGTGTCTTCCCATGGCAGTCTCCGGTTTTCCAGGGCAGCCAGAGAGGGCAGCTTCCCTTCTGTTTTGGTTTATCCTATTTGTAATTGTGCACTGGCCAAAGCAAATCACAGTCCAAGTCGAGGAGTGCAGGAATAGTCTGCCTCTTGATGGAAGGAGTTGCAAGGTCAGTTCCGCAAGTATAGCACTGGGAATCTGTGGCCACTCTTGTAAACTACCATAGAGAGGCATGAACTCAGGAGACCAGAACTTTCCCAGAAATCCCCAGTAGGCTTCTAACTACTTCTCATTGGTCAGAACTGTGATTTGTCATATGATCATCTCTAAAAGCAAGGGATCCTGTGAATGTAATTTATTTGGGCTGGACCAAAACTGTAATTCTCTGAGTAATAAAGGGTGAAGGAATGGGAATTAGGTTGATGTGAAATAATAAGAAATGTATATATATTGGTCTCTTCCCCAGCTCCCTCTAATATTTAGTCTTATGCTTGCGTGATGAAGCCACCAGAAAAATCCCCAAAGTATGGGATTTGGAGAGTTTCTGGGCAGGTGAATTTTGGGGAGGGTGGGGCACCCCAGCTCCACAAGAACAGACGCTCCTGCACTCACGACCCTTCCAGACCTCACCTCACTGTGTATATCTTCATCTGACTGTTCATCTGTATTCTTTATCATATCCCTTATTATATGAGAAACCAGTAAACATCCGTAAACGTTCCCCTGAATTCTGTGAACTGTTCTAGCAAATGATGGAACCCTAGAGGGAGTCATGGGATCCTCCCACTTGTAGCCAAGTCGGGCAGATTTTGTGAGTCACCTGGGGACCCACTGTTTGCAGTTGGTGTCTGAAGTGGAGGGCAGTCTTGCGGGACTTTTACTTGTGGGATTTGCACTAACTCAGGCAGTTGCTGTCAGAATTGCTTGGTGTAGAAAACCCACACATCTGGTCACAGGCTATTTTTCTGTGTGAGTAGAGGAACATAGCGTGTCTCTTCCAGAAAGTTGGATATTAGCGGTGTCTGCCATACGTAATATGAGGAGCTAGCACGGAGACACTTCTGTGAAACTGCATTTTCCTTCTCTTTCCCATGGAAGACTGGGTGGTGGGCAGACACCATGGTCTCCTCCTACCACGCCATGGCAACAGCTTTCTAACTGCGCACCTCTCCTTGCAGCCTCTAGTAGACGGTTCACCTGACTGGCTCAGGCATCACAGCTGATCAAGCTTGGTCTCTCTGTCCCCCAAACACACACAACACACATCTCACTTCTACCTCCCCCACCCCCAGCTAGGACCCACGAAGCACATGCATTCGACCTTGACGGAAGGGCAACACTGCCATTGCAGTGCAGTCCCGCTCTCGGCACAGCCCTTGAGGCTGATTGTGGTGAGTCCTGCATGTCATTGTTAATCCTGCTGCTTCACAGTCCTGAGCTACAAAGCACAGACAACTGGCATCCTTGTGATCTAGAGAATCTGTGTTCAACTAGCATCCTTGTTCCTTGTGATCTAGAGAATCTGTGTTCTTTTTTACAAGATGCCAACCTCTTTCTTTTGGGGCCCTTGTGAAAAATTGAAATGTTCTCAAAGTCTGGAGACAAGCTTCTGAGTGAACTGCATCTGAACTTTTAAAACTCTTTTTTTTCCTCTTGGTTTAAATCTCAGTGGAGCTGGAGATGATCATAATTTTCATGAACACAAACTAAAGGTTGTGTTGCTTGTTGAGCCAGGTCGCTGCTTCTTCCTGCAAAAGAACAGATTCCTGTTCTCACTGTGCTGACGTTTTCATTAAAATTCCCGTGATCCTCTTCCTTCCAATGCAGTTATGGCTGAAATTGGCCTGACTGTGTTTCTCATGCAGAATCACTCCCGACTCAAAATATACAAAAGGGATATAAGAGGAGAAGAGCCGCACTTCCCCCAACTATAGATCATCTTGGCAAGGAAAAAAGAGACTTAGTGTTATTAGCTTCATCAGCCATGCTAGGTCCAGAAAAACAAATCTCGATTGAGACGCAGTCATGGTGGTAAAGGTAGAAGAGATGATACCTAAAGATGCTCTGGTACTAATGGCAACCTGTTTGTTGAGGGATTTCTCTGGGCCAGACCCTGGCCTCAGCCCTGATCTGTGCAGCCCGAGTCACTCCATAAGCGACAGGCTGGCCTCCAGCTGGCCTTCTCAGGGACCTGGAGGGGTAGGCCCGTCACAGCACAGAGTACCCGTTCTGGCTCTGCTTGATGCTAGGCGACCTTGGCCAAGGACTCTACGCTCTCTGAGCCTCAGTTTTATTATCTGGAAACCAACACTAATCCGACACTAGCGACACTTTCCCTATCTGCCTACTTTACAGGGTATCGGTCAAGTTGAATGCATTTGAAAGTGCTTTGTCAACTGGAGAATTCTATTCCAGCACAAGAAAGATGTATTGCCAAAGGTCATAGACAAAACTTGGTGTGTGAATCAGCCTCCTCCCACACCCCCGCCGAAGCATGACTAAAGTCAATCTCTCTCCGCTTCTTGGAGACTGGTGTCAGCCCTGTGCTTCCACACCTCTATGGGGAAATAAGAAAACAGAAGCATTAAGCCCTGGGCTTAATAGAGAAATACGGAGAAAAGGGCTTTCACTTTATTTTGATCACACTTAAGTACTCTTGAAAATTTTGCAACGTACATATATATGTATAATTTTTATAATTAAAAATATATCTTTATGATCTGAATATTTTTGCCCTCTAGTTTGGGTGTTAAGTACAGATTAATTATTTCTAATGAGGAACTGACATTTTCCAGAAGATTCCAGAAATCTAGAAAAGATGCCAAGAGCGGTCGGGTTATTCTGAAGCAGAGTCTGCGTTTGTCAGGCAAGTCTAGCAGCTCAGGGTCATATGTCCTCCCCCCGCCTTTATCTCAGCGCATCACCAGCAGGCAGGGAGCTCTAAGGCTGCATTATGTGGATTTATATCCATTCTGAACCAGCGGGCAAACGGAAAAATGTGAATTTTGGCAGCTGCTTTTGTGGGCACTGACCTCCCGGGACTCGTTCAGTCCCAGACCTCACCCTAGGAGTGATTTCCCCACATCCGCTATAATTTATTGACAAGAGTTGTTTCTCTTCCTGAGGCTGAAGGAATTGCCCAGCGCAATTTTAAACAAAACAAAACACCGCGCGGGTCAAAGCGATGAACTGAATCATCATTTTCTTACACCCCCAGCCCTGCCCAGGGTAGTGTTTTCCCCTCCATCGTCTCTCATTTTTGAAGATGCTGGCAGCACAAATCATCTCCAGACACTTCCCATTGTCCCTCTGTCAGCCCGAAACAAAGGCAAGTCACCGTCTGCCCAACCTAGACCCAGCTGGGCAGCTGAGACCTCAGAGCATTGTTCCATGGCGTCTCATCCAAGCTATCTTTTTGAGATAAACACTACCAATATTACATGATGTTAACTTAAAAATATATAGGTTTCAAATTTCCCTACTGTCCCAAATGTCACAAAATTAAACAGACGGCATCTTTCTACATTTTAGACAGACTAATGGAATCATAGGACAGTGTCACCATGTTTTTTTTTTTTTAATTTCTTTATGGCTGCGTTGGGTCTTCGTTGCTGCACGCAGGCTTTCTCTAGTTGTGGTGAGTGGGGGCTACTCTTTGTTGTGGTGCGTGGGCTTCTCATTGCGGTGGCTTCTCTTGTTGCGGAGCACAAGCTCTAGAGTGCAGGCTCAGTAGTTGTGGCTTAGTTACTTAGTTGCTCCGCGGCATTTGGGATCTTCCCGGACCGGGGCTCAAACCCGTGTCCCCTGCATTGGCAGGTGGATTCTTAGCCACTGCACCACCAGGGAAGCCCCAGTATCATCATTATTATTTCCAGGGAACTTCACGGTATGGCTCAGGTACGGTTACCCGTCTGGATTATGATTGTAAATTCGTTTTGCTCTAAGGATGGACAGTTGCCACCATCTGAATGTTTCTCTGAGCGTCACTAGGCATTCTGTGAATGATCATGTTGTCTGAGATACCAAAACCCCATTAGATCTCACTCAACCCTCTGGGAAGTTGGGGTGGTCATGAAGAGGGGTCCACAATGCCCAGGTCATGGACCGGTACCGGTCCATGGCCTATTAGGAAGCGGGCCTCAGAGCAGGAGGTGAGTGGCGGGAGAACGAGCAAAGCTTCATCTGCCACTCCTCCATCACTGGCATTACCTCCTGAGCCATCTGCCCCATCGCTGACATTGCCGCCTGAATCACCACTCCCCCACCGTCCATGGAAAAATTGTCTTCCACAAAACCGGTCCCTGGTGCCAAAAAGGTTGGGGACCGCTGGTCATGAAGATGGTTATATTAGTGATCATTACTATTTTGGGGGAGGCTTTCTAGGTGCCAGGCGGATGGCTAAGCACTTCCATCAACGATCTTCCAATCCCCAGAACAACCTTTTGAGCTTGGGGTTATTATTTGCATGTCACAGATGAGGAAGACAGGGTTCTGAGAAGTTAAGGCCTCCCAAATAATAAAACACACAGTTCAAGGAGGGACCCGATGGAAATTTCCCTTCACACTATGAAGGGGATTGGGATCAAGCATTTAAAGGAACAGAATATTCTCCTGTTCTCTTAGGATTCAAGGTATCATGCTGCCTGGCTTCCTCTCTCTGCCCCTTCCCTGCCTGGGACACTTCAGCATGTCCTCCGAGCCTCCGTGGCCGAGCTCACCCTGCTCCCTCTCTCTGGATGGCCCTTCCTCTCCCCTCTGCCTGGGAAACATATTCATCGCTCAAGACTCAGCTCTGGCACCACATCCTCTAAGAAGCCATATCACTGTCTCTCCTGCCCACGCACACCCTGTACACAGGAACATGTGGTGCTTCTGTCCCAGTATTCTCCACTCAAAATTTATTACAAAACCCATGACACTTCATGTTGGTATTTATTTTTATGCCTCTCTTAGTACTAAACTGTCATCCCTTTCAGGCTAGACTGTATCATCTTCATCCACATATTCCCACAGCCTAGATAGATGCCTGGCAATGAGTAGGTGTTCAATATGTATGTTTTTTTGCATTGATGAGCAGATGCAAGAAGACATGAATGGATAAATACCTTCTAGAACTTAAGGGAATCAGCATAGAGGCAATCAACACTGTAATGTGTATTTGCTGTATTCTTTGAGAATATTCAATTCTGCTATAGAAGACAAGAAAACGGTAAAATGGGTGAAACTCCTAAGATACATGGGATATAGGTAAGAAAGAGCAAGTAGCGCATGAGACATTGACAAAAGTCATAAAATGTGTTAGGGTTACATAAGTAAGTTAGTAACCCTTGAGACAGGTTAGACATAGATAAAGTTGGTAAAGCATGTATTGCTGAACATAGACGAAGAACCCACAGGCAACAAATATTCATGAACCTCTAAATATATGTGAGGAATATGAGACACTAAATATTCATGTGGTCTTACATTGACCACCCATAAATGATACCCCTTCTGGCATCATGTACCTTTTGCCTAAGGAATGTAGGTAGAATCCAAAGCTGCTTATCAGGCTAATTGGCATAGTTATTGGTCAGGGGAATTGCCCTGTGTCTCTGTGAAACAGCAAATGTGTGTTGGTTTCAGGCACCTTCGGGCTGAACCCTCTTGCATAAACCTCATCTCTCATCTGCATAACCTGCCATCAGCGGGGAAGGCTGATGAGGCAGAGAGAGAGAGAGACAGGATGCATGAATACTGGATCAGGTAGTGTGGTCCCTCCACCCCACCTGCACCCTATCTTAAGTGTGTTTCGCTACCTCATCTGTCCCTTCTTGCTTCTAGCTCTGTTTTTGAAAGCCTTCAATAAACGATACATTTCAAGCATATTTGTTTGGTGTGAGCCCCTGTATTCCATGATCTCAGGGATATCTTGCCTGGTGGTATAATTGTAAGCTACCACTGCATCAAGGAAATTTCCCAATGACAAGTATGTGTCCTGTAAACACCACTACAGCTTCCTTCCTTAGGTAGCCAAACATAGTTACCCCCTGTAAGACTGACCAATCTTTTCTCCTATTACTATAAGGAAAGGGAAAATTCAAAGTACTAGAGACTTTCATATCCAGAGTGCACAGAAATATCAAATTATAGACACAGTAAACATTCTTTAGAACTCAGGCGAGTTGTTGTGGTCCTATTTTTTATGCAAAACACTTATGACAGATTCCCTCTTGTGAGAGCACTGGAATCACAACTAACTGCTGAATAGTCATCAACAGGAAGACACTGGAACTCACCAAGAAAGATACCCCACATCCAAAGACAAGGGAGAAGCCACAATAAGACAAGAGGAGGGGCCCATTCACAATAAAATCAAATACCATAACTGCTGGGTGGGTGACTCACAAACTGGAGAACACTTATACCAGAGAAGTCCACCCACTGGAGTGAAGGTTCTGAGCCCCACGTCAGGCTTCCCAACCTGGGGGTCCGGCAATGGGAGGAGGAACTCCTAGAGCATCAGACTTTGAAGGCCAGCGGGATTTGATTTCAGGAATTCGACAGGACTGGGAGAAACAGAGACTCCACTCTTGGAGGGCACACACAAAGTAGTGTGCTCATCGGGACCCAGGGGAAGGAGCAGTGATCCCAGGGGACACTGAACCAGACCTACCTGCTAGTGTTGGAGGGTCTCCTGCAGAGGCAGGGGGTGGCTGTGTCTCACTGTGAGAACAAGGACACTGGCAGCAGAAGTTCTGGGAAGTACTCCTTGGCGTGAGCCCTCCCAGAGTCTGCCATTAGCCTCACCAAAGAGCCAGATAGTCTCCAGTGTTAGGTCGCCTCAGGTAAAAAAACCAACAGGGAGGGAACCCAGCCGCCCCCATCAGCAGACAAGAGGATTAAAGTTTTACTGAGCTCTGCCCACCAGAGCAACACCCAACTCTTCCCACCACCAGTCCTTCCCATCAGGAAACTTGCACAAGCATCTTAGATAGCGTCATTCAACAGAGGGCAGACAGCAGAAGCAAGAAGAACTACAATCCTGCAGCCTGTGGAACAAAAACCACATTCACAGAAAGATAGACAAGATGAAAAGGCAGAGAGCTATGTACCAGATGAAGGAACAAGATAAAACCCCAGAAAAACGACTAAATGAAGTGGAGATAGGAAACCTTCCAGAAAAAGAATTCAGAATAATGATAGTGAAGATGATCCAGGACCTCGGAAAAAGAATGGAGGCAAAGATTGAGAAGATGCAGGAAATGTTTAACAAAGACCTAGAAGAATTAAATAACAAACAAACAGAGAGGAACAATAAATACAATAACTGAAATGAAAACTACACTAGAAGGAATCAATAGCAGAATAACTGAGGCAGAAGAACGGATAAGTGACCTGGAAGCGAGAATGGTGGAATTCACTGCTGCGGAACAGAATAAAGAAAAAAGAATGGAAAGAAATGAAGACAGCCTAAGAGACCTCTGGGACAACATTAAACGCAACAACATTCGCATTATAGGGGTCCCAGAAGAAGAGAGAGAGAAGGGACCCGAGAAAATATTTGAAGAGATTATAGTCGAAAAATTCTGTAACATGGGAAAGGAAATAGCCAACCCAAATCCAGGAAGTGCAGCGAGTCCCAGGTAGGGTAAACCCAAGGAGAAACATGCTGAGACATATAGTAATCAAATTGACAAAAATTAAAGACAAAGAAAAATTATTGAAAGCAACAAGGGAAAAACGACAAAGAGCATACAAGGGAACTCCCATCAGGTTAACAACTGATTTCTCACCAGAAACTCTACAAGCCAGAAAGGAGTGGCATGATATATTTAAAGTGATGAAAGGGAAGAACCTACAACCAAGATTACTCTACCTGGCAAGGATAGAACTACCTTATGACCCAGCAATCCCACTACTGGGCATATAGCCAGAGAAAAGCATAATTCAAAAAGACACATGCAGGCCCATGTTCATTGCAGCACTATTTACAATAGCCAGGTCATGGAAGCAACCTAAATGCCCATCAACAGACAAATGGATAAAGAAGATGTGGTACATATATACAATGGAATATTACTCAGCCATAAAAAGGAATGAAATTGGGTCATTTATAGAGATGTGGATGGATCTAGAGACTGTCACACAGAGTGAAGTAAGTCAGAAAGAGAAAAACAAATATCGTATATTAACGTATATACGTATATATGTGGAACCTAGAAAAATGGTACAGATGAACCAGTTTACATGGCAGAAACAGAGACACAGATGTAGAGAACAAATGTATGGACCCCAAGGGGGGAAAGTGGCGGGGGAGGGGTGGTGGTGTGATGAATTGGGAGATTGGGATTGGCATCTATACACTAATATGTATAAAATGGATAAGTAATACGAACCTGCTGTATAAAAGAATAAATAAAATAAATTCAAAAAAAACCCCACTTATGACAAATCTTAAAGGAAAATTGCCTAGCTAACTAAGATGCTTCATGGTTAACTTATGCAAATGAGAGAGACTCTGAGTCTTTTCTCCAATAACGAGTAAGTAATTATCTTTTTTCTCAATGTCAGGGCACCACAAGTCCACAAAAATATGCCCTTGCAGAATCCCGTGATTGCACCCTGTGTAGCCAGTTTGAATTCCTGGAGTTATTATCTGACTGAGTGGGCTGTTGGCTCTCTGGGTTCATTCCCAGTGTGCAGTGCAATTGCAGACTTTCGTTCTTGTTTATTGGCTCTCAGTAGTATCATAAGTCTTGTGTATTACTGCTGGTTTCACATAGCTCAATTCATGTATAAAAAATGCTTTCTCCCCTGAGTTGCATTTAAATTTATTCATATTGAATTCCAAGATTTTTCCTTTCTTTGGACAAGATCTATGCTAAATGGATCTGTACAGCCGCTGATTCCTCTCCCCCAATCCTATCAAATGGCCCTTTTAAAACTGATTTGTTGAGCATCACATTGTACCTGTGCTTGTGAAAGTTTAAAAGCTCCACACAACCAAGATCTGTTGGTTCAGGAAGTGAAGAAAAAGAAAGAAAAGAAAAAGAAATGCCTCCATTTAATCTTGTATATTGAATTACCTTTCATTTTCTAATAATGGGATGATATTTAGTCTCTGCTAGAACAACGTTGTGACATCTATGGCTTGGAGGATGTGATATGCTAGGAAAATAGCCTTATGGGGCCTTGGGGACCATTGACGTGTCTGTGATCCCGTAGAACTTCCTATTGGCAGTGCGTAACGGAGTCAGGGCTCGTTTTATATATACTGGTGAACATAAATAGCACTTGGTGTTACTTGAGACTTTTTTGTTTGTTTGTTTTTGGCCGCGTTGGGTCTTTGTTGCTGCGCGTGAGCTTTCTCTAGTTGCAGCAGGCCGGCTTCTCACTGCGGTGGCTTCTCTTGATGCAGAGCACGGGCTCTAGGCTCACGGGCTCAGTAGTTGTGGCTCGCGGGCTCTAGAGCACAGGCTCAGTAGCTGTGGCGCATGGGCTTATTTGCTCCGCAGCATGTGGGATCTTCCCGGACCAGGGCTCGAACCCATGTCCCCTACATTGGCAGGCGGATTCTTAACCACTGCACCATCAGGGAAGCCCTGGGATTTTTTATCCTAAGATTTCCATGGGTCTGGAGTACTAGGACCATGCAAACTTTCTGTTGGAAGATTTCTCCTTTCATCTCATGTTTGTCTATTTACAACCCAATTAAAATTCCCGTAGCTGGGAGGAACACCTGGATTCCGGCACGCTCCGCTCTCTGGGGCCACTGCTGATGTAATGTGGATCCCCAGTGAGCTGGCTCTTCTCTAGACCATGGGAAGAATGCTTGAGACAGAAGGGCACATCAACTCACCTGTGGACCAGAGCCTGAGATCCACCCACTACCTGCTCTCCAGGAGAATAGCATCCAGCCCAAAGCCCAAATCCTCTGGCCTCCCACAAGTGAACCAGCAGCTGACACCCAGCCCCCGCCCGTACGGGGAAATGGAAGTGGTGGCTGCCTGCGGAACTCTGGCTGGCCACCTCCCCTTCCCAAGCATCTGCCCAATCGCTCCTCCCCAGCTTGAATTACCTTGGAGGACAGTCTTTCACTCTGCCCTAAGATCAGCCTTCATATTGAAATATGCCAAGGGACAAAACCCATTGTCTTCACATCATATTAAGATGCAAATAGCTGACTTCACAGGCTTTCCTGACAGCTGGTTGTGCAGGGGCCCCCCCGCTCTGGGCTGTGTGAGGGAAGGAAGATGCAGAAATGGAAGGGGGGTGATCGTCAACATAGGCTGAAACATTCAATGTTGCCCTCTTTGATCAGAAGCTCTTTGGGGTGTGTGGGTAGTGCAGGTGAGGAAGGGCGCAGGAGTCCACTGGTTACTTATTCTTCCCTGTACGGAATGCTCTGTTTATGCCATACATTTTATAGCCTTGTTTGCATCTCTGAGACCCTTGCCCTTCTAAAGAGGTCCTTGGTAAACGACCAGATCCAATGTGCACAACCCGGAGCATGTTCCCCTTGGATAGCATCTGCCTGCCACACCGCCCCGGTCTCCCTCTGGGATTGCTCTTGCTTTGGAGATACACGGTTACGAGCTGTACTTTGTTTATACAGAGGCTGACATGACTTCTCAGGAGGTGGGTTAGGCCTCAGAGTTTCTCTGCTCTAGCAGACTGTGAGGACAGGAATATGTGATGGGGGTGGGGGGAGCTTCCCTCTAACTGCTCCAAGCAGGAAAGAGGGGTCTGCGGGCCTTGTTGCATTTCTCAAGTGCAGGAAATGTAGCAAACAGGGTACCCACTTTCTACCAGTTTGCTCCGAAAACTGTGGTTTCTTATCCGTTTAAATTAAGCTGAAGAGATCAGCCCTTCACCAGGGCGGCCACAGTTAAGTTTCAGCTCTCCCAGACTTTTGTGCATCTCCCCCAACCCCTGCATCATGGTGCATCTCCCCTTCCTCCTTCTCACTCAATACCCTGTCTTCTCTTGTCAAACTATGCTCACAGAATAGGACTTGAAAAACACTCAGGTTAAATTACAAATTACCCAAAAGACCATCAGCTGTCAGCTCTCCCAGGGTATTTTATTACATTTGAACAAGGGTCAAGATCTTAAATGAAAAGAAATCATCTCTTTTGAAATCTAGGTGGATTTCAGCCATCAGTATAGGAGGGGTGCATCCCTGAAATCATAGCCTCAGGCGGTAACTTGGAAAAAGACAGTTGAAGCCTTGCCCTATTATTCACCATTCCCTGTATCTGTGGTGACGTTTCTGACGTGGGGTCACGTATAGCCCTTGCTTTCCTAAAGAAATCATCTAATCCAACCTCCCAGACAAAGCCTGAAACTCTTCTAGAACATTCTTGGTTTGTGCTTAATCAATAGTTCAAAAATCAGAAAATTCACAGTCTTCCCAGCTGAGCCGGCCGCTGACAGACATCCCTAAATATTAAGAAGTTTCCCTCTGACATTTATTCACTGGTTCTTAGTTCTGTACTTGAAGGCTTGTGGGTGAAATCTGTTCTCTCTTGCATGTGACATTCTTTCAAAGAGTTGAAGACAATAGTCACATCCTCCCTCCCCAGTTTTTTCTTCTACAAATTGGAACTTATTCTGTAAGTAATTGAGCTAAAGGCCCACAGGGAGGATATGCTTCTTAGGGATACAGTGGTTTTTAAATATGGCCGCAAGTTCACTGACGTATCTCTTATCACAAGATAAGGTCTATGTTTCTTCCCCTTGAATCTGGACAGGCTTTTGACTGCTTTGACTGATAGACTATGTTGAAAAGATGCCGTGTACCTTTCACCTAGCTTGCTAGAATGCTTGCTCTTGGAGCTTCAGGCTGCCATGTAAGAAATCCAACTACCCTGATCTGCCATTCTGTGAGGAAGCCCAAGCCACATGGAACACCTCCCACAGACAGTCCCAGCTGAGCCCAGCCCTCAGGTCATCCCAGTCCAGACACTAGATATGTGAGTGAAGAAGCGTCTAGATGATTCCAATCCCCAGATATCTGAGTCACCCCCAGCCATTGCAGTCCTACCAGATGAAGCCCCTTATATTGTGGAGTAGAGACAAATTGATCCTGACATGGCTTGTCCAAATTCCTGACTCAGAATCAGTGAGTATAACAAAATGATTGTTATTTTACATCATTGGGTTTGGGGTTGGTTCATTACAGAGATAGCTGGAACAGAGATCAACCCCTAAATCACCTTGGCCATGGCAGCTTGTGCCCTGGAATAACATTAACACTAAATTCCCTTACTCCTTAAACTTGGCTATTAAATATATTAATCTTGCGTTTTAAAAGTCAACTTCCTCCAGAGTACCAGGGGAAAGCAGATATCTCATAAACTGCAGGAAATAATCACAGAAATAGATAATGCATCAAAAATAGCGCCAAGAGGATTCAAGTCTCTAAATGTTGTGTCTTAGACCTTACTGCTTTGTATTATACCCTCAATGCAAGTTGTCAGTTTGAGCTCATTTATTCAGATAATAAAGACTTTTGGAATCCTCATCCCATCGTCCAGTATTAATGACACCATCTTCGACCCTGCATCTTCAGAGGGAGGGAAGCCAACGTGGATGGGAAATTCACGTAAGCCCTACAGAATTCTGTGACATGAAATGAAAGTGATGATAATACGCGCCTTGCGAGATTGTGGTGAGGATGAAAAACCACGCAAGGACCGTACTGAGCGCTGGTGCGTGCTCAGAATTGCTCTCCGCAGAGTCGACCACGTGCCTCTTATGTCTTCATCCAAGTTGTTGAAAGAAGCACAGGACAGGAGGGGGCCGAGGGCAGGCCCACCACTGGTGACCATCTCTGAGCCAGTGATCAACTCTTTGGGTTCTATAACTGAACCAGCTTCAAATATAAGCTCCACTGAGGCAGGGTTCTGAGTCCATTTTTAAATGACATCTCATGTGATTAGAACGGTCTTAGCACGTAGTAGGTACTCAGTAAAGACTTGTTAAATAAACGGGTGTAATTCTGTGCGTAGCTCTCTCCTTAGCCTCGTGATATGCCTGGATGTCCACGCCGTGCATCCTGTGACCCAAGGCTGGTCTTGCCTCCCTCGGTTGAGAGTCTGAGCTCAGAGGTACAGAGCACTATAGGTCACATATAGAGCTCAGGAAACTGACAACTCCCACTGCTACACCTATTTTCCACTTCCTAATTACCGACATGTTTAAACTATAACATGAATAGCCACATTAAAGTCATTTGTTATATGTCAGGTAGGGGCATAACACATTGATAATTAAGGCCTCCCTCTGTGCCAACCTACATGCTAGAGGTATAACTAAGTGTAAGTACCTCTTAGTTTGCTAGCCATTATGACTGGGCTTAACCATATATTCAGCCAGTTATTAGTGAAATTCTGTAGTGTCCTGAGGAACTATTGTTTAATAAATGGAATAGGAGTTTTCCAGCTGGTACCACCCTTGCTCAGCTGATCTTGGGCAGTGAACTGGCGGTATAATTTTTGATGTCTGCAGAGTCTCCGTTTTCAGTATGGAAAACTCAGATCTTGAACACCACGAGGACTGTAAGAAGAGCTTCCTGACTCTCTTTTCTGGTTCACTTTGGCCATAGAAGAGATAGTTCCCTGGTCTAACATTCGCTTCTCCAAGCCTCTCGGTTCCACGCAAAAGAAGAAACATCCGAGGATCAAATTCACTTCATATTTGGTTCCAGGGATCAAGGACTTACAACCAAGCAAACGACATGTAATTATTAAGGCCTTGCTATGTCCACAGCCCTAAGCTAGGACTATATTGAAATAGTATGTTTCAACTTGAACTTGCATTACAAGTAGCCATATTGTATTAAGCTCTCCATCTTATTAGAAGGACACAGGAGAGCAAAGATAGTGGGAAAGGTGCAGTGGCTCCTCCCCTCACTCCCTATCCTGACCACTGTTGGCGAATGGGAAGAGCGAGTCATTGAAATGGAAGAACCCCCAGAAAGGAATGGAGGTCTCCCCCCACCTCCTGCGAGACTGGCATTGCACGCTTTCTCTTCCCAGATCCTCAAGCTGCAGTTCTGAAATTTTCCTATAGGAGGGGCTCTACAGCGGTTATCAGGAGACGTGCGATTTGAAGCTGCCCTTGTATAGAGAGCACAAAAAAGGGTCCTTGAATCATTTGTTTCCGCTGACTTGTCAGGATGGGGGAGAAGTAACAGAAGGCATTAAGGAGGCTGAGGCCACCTCTTAGAACAGCTCCTGCAGATTTCCTGCTGGCTGAGGGAAATGGACCAAGCTACCCATCCTTCGGTACCTCTGTTCCCAGTGCCTGGTACTTAGTAGGGGCTCAATCCACACTTGTGGAAGGAATCATGCATCCTGTGAGTAAAAAGGTAGCATTTCTTCTGCTACCATGTAGTGATTTCAGAGACATATGTGAAGATGATCTCTGAGCTCCTTGGAAGCTCTGTTGTTTTGAGCACCGAAGGGGCGAAAAGGTGTTTGGGGACAGAACAGACACTGTATCCTGTGTTATTGGCCGAAAGGAAGGCTAAGGGAGAAGTGGATTAGACAGCTGAGATTACCAGGCGTTGGAGCAGGGAAGTATATTAGATTCTGGAACCACAAAGGGAAAATATGCACAGGAACTCACAACCCCCAGGACATGCTCACCGGAGGTCCCCTAACACTGAGCCCCAAGTACGTTGTATTTTTCAAGGCCTGAAAAATCGGAGTAGAGACCTGGAAAGATGGGTTGGGGGCTGCTTGCTGGCCCCAGGATTGGTCCATTGCCACAGCCTGCCTTCTACCACCCCTCTGTGAGGCTGGTTATTGTCTGGAGTCTTCGCTCCTTTCAATGCTTCCACGAGGCTCCACTTCTACAGGAAGCCCTCCCTAATCACCTTCTCTGTATCTGTATCTTTGCCTCTTGGAGACAAATGCGCACTGCTCCCATGAAGGATTCAGTTCCTAGTGAATGATGTGCTAAGAAAGGAATCACTTACAGAAAGTGGGGCTGGAGGTGAGAGGAAACCTTAGCACCTGGCAGGCTCTGTACGGGGAATTTTACACGAATCACTGTCTTTAATCCTCGGAACACACACAGGGAACTCGAACCCATAGAGGAAGTGATATCAAAACAGACTTAAAAGAGGGCAGAGCTACCGGGATGTCAGGGGGAAGAGTGGAAAACTGAAAAGAGGAAAGGAAAGAAAGAGTTTTCCAGGCAAAGGAAACCTCATGTGCACAGACCTGCAAGCTTGAAGGAAATGAAAGGACAGTGTGGCTTAACCACACCTCCTTCAGAAAAGACTGGAAGTAGCTCACAAGGATAGAAAAGCTGGAACAGGAAGGCATGAATCAAAGAGAGAGGAACTTAAGAAGGAATGAAAAACAAGGATGGAGATTTCAAACGGAGCCAAGAGTAAGATGTTCAAGACTGCATCCCATAATGATGTGTATGCTTGTTGCAAGGGAGCCACGGATCGGACACTAGGAAGCTTTCTAGGAATCAGCCCTGAAAGGAAAAGCTGGTGCCTCTCCAGCCGAGGCTTCCTCAGGGAAAGTGCGACCATTGGATCAGAGAGACCTATAATCCTTACCTAAGCAGGTCAGGATACTCTCTGCTGATGTTCAGCCTGGAAAGCATCCCCACGATGGGACGTCCTGTCCATCACCCCAGGCACCTGCTACGAACGCAATTCAGCCAGTAGCCACACAATATCATCCATGCAATGGCATCTAGGGGCCCCACTCTTGGTCATGTGGCTTAATCCCAGGGGAAGATCTCAAAGTAGCCAAAAAAGACTGAAGAACTGCTTATCCTTCAAACAACTGTCCCGGAATAGCCTCTTGCTGCCAAGTTTTGGGAGAATATTAGTCATAAGTTACAAACTACACCTCCTTACAAAGAGGAAGAATTCAGCCCGTCTATGCTGTCGATTAAATATGGACCCCTGTGCCTTAACATACAACCGGGCTGAGGACAGAGTGTGCCTAGACGAAAAAGCCCTCTCTCTCCTCCCTTCCTTCCAGTCTTACCTAAATGCCATCCTCTCTATGGAAGCTTGGTATGTTTCCAAACCAGAAATGACTTCTCCATCCCCTAACCTCTCATCATGTTTTGCCCTTGTAAAGACACATCGCGTTCGATCTGATGCTGGGCATCTTCAGATTCTACCTCCCCGGATGTGCCCAGCACGATACCATCCTCATACTCATGATCAACAAAATCTCATCGAGTGAAAGCAACACCTTCCAAGTTGCCACTTTGAACGTAACCTGTTCTTCACATCACTACCCTCTTATTGAGTGTGTGGATTCAGCCATTTATTCAGAGGATGTAGTGGTGGCCTTTGATTTCTTTGTGCAACAGTTTGTGTTGAATCTTGAGCTCCTTCGGTCTGCATGAGACCTTTTGTGACCTCCTCATCTATACTCTGAGGTCATGGGTAAAGGTCATATCCTTTGAGGAAACATAAGAGCAGATGGGACGAGGAACTGGAAAAAAATGTAATGCAGGAAACAGCCTTGACCTCTGGCCCTGACCCACAGACTGACTGGATTAGAGATGCTTGTAAGGCAAGCGGGCCTGATGTTGTCTTAACGCACAAAGACTAGCATTCATTGAGCCCTTGACATATTATAAGAATTGTGCTAGGCTTCTTTAAAGATTTTAGTAGGCATGAGTTACACCATTGAACCATCACAATAACCTGTGCACTGTGGCCATTTTTTTTAGATGTGGACACTAAGGCTCAGAGTAGTTAAGTAAACCACTCAACGTAGCATAGTTAGTAATTTGCAGAGCAAGGATTTGACCTCAAATCCATCTGACTTTAAAGCCCAGGTCTCTTCCAGCTGAGAGGGGTGAAATCCCAGTCCTGCCAGTTGGGAGACTCAGGCTCTATCACTTAACCTCTTAGTCACTTAAGCCTCAGTTTTCCCATCTAAAAAGTCAGACATAACATAGTAGACACCTTATAGGATTGTTTTGAGGATAAAATACATGTAAACACAGTACTTGGCAAATAGCAAGTGCTCAATAAAATTGTCATTCGTAAGAGTAAACTCTGCTATCTACTGTGACAAGGGAACTCGTGTGCACTCAAAGTGAGCCGTTCTAGCCAAAAGAGAGCCCAGAGTCATCAACATCTTAGAAAGCATATGAATTTGCTAGGGCTGCTCTAATAAAGTACCACAGACTGGGTGATTTAAATAAAAGAAATTCATGTCCTGACAGTTCTGATGGCTAGAAGTCTGAGATCAAGGTGGCAGCAGGATTGGTTTCTCCTGAAGCTTCTCTCCTTGACTTATAGGCGGCCACCGTCTCCCTGTGTCTTCACGTGGTCCTTCCTCCGTACATGTCTGTGTCCTAATTTCCTCTTCTCATAAGGATACTAGTCATATTGGATTAGGGCCCACACTAATGACTTCCTTTTAACTTAATTATCTTTTTAAAGACCATATCTCCAAATAAAGTCACATTCAGAGGTACTGGGGGTTAGGACTTCAGTGTGTGAATTTGGGGAGGTGGTGGGGGGCACAGTTCAGCCCATAACAGAGGGCCTCAGTAAAATTTTTCTAAAAATACTCAGTTTTTAAAATTTTTTCCGTTAAAGGCAAGTTAGGGCACTCACTTGGCTTTGAGTGGAAAACCAGTTGAGTGTCTTCTGGAGACAAATTATTGCTTTTTTTAAAATGGCCTTATCAATAGGGACTACAGTGGCTTTTGTTTATTTTTATTTTGGAATCTCTGAAGGGTCAGACTTCCCTACGGCAGAAGGCTGTTCACTTTACACACATCGTAATGTATATAAGGTGGCAATCGTGTTCGCCAGGATCCTTTTCTCCACCAAAGGCCAGGTCCAATATGGAGAAAAACTCAAGCAGCACAGAGAGGCTTGTCAGAGGTGGGATGTGTTTGCCTGGGGACAATGCTTCCTCCTTTTAATTTGGAAATAGGAGCAAGGTCACAGGCACATTGCTGGGCACACCGGAGGAGTATCAGGTTACAAACAACAGTGTTGTAACAAAGCACACTGACTTTAGTAAAATAGATTATTGGTCTCTCTGGGGTTGATTGACTGCACTGAAGTCCCCAGTTAATGGTTCTCTGTATTTGTGCCCTTTTGCCTTGTCACTTCATAGTTGCGCTCTGAAGAGGTCGGCCTGTGATTTGCTCTGTCCCGCAGGATGCAGCAGAAGTGGCAGAATGCCTGTTTCAAGCCTAGGCCTTTAGAGGCCCTGTGCACTTCCGTTTACTCTCTCGACCAGACAACAAGCAGAGGCCCGAAAACTGGAGACATCTAGAAAAACGATGATCCATTTTATTTTATTTTTTTTAATATAATGTTCTATGTTAATTATACCTCAAGGTTTTTCTTTTTTAATTAATTTATTTAGTTATTTTTGGCTGCATTGGGTCTTCGTTGCTGCGCACGGGCTTTCTCTAGTTGTGGCGAGCAGGGGCTACTCTTCGTCGCGGTGCACAGGCTTCTCCTTGCGGTGGTTTCTCCTGTTGCGGAGCACGGGCTCTATGCACGTGGGCTTCGGTAGTTGTGGCGTGCGGGCTTAGTTGCTCCGTGGCCTGTGGGATCTTCCCGGACCAGGGCTCCAACCCGTGTCCCCTGCATTGGCAGGCAGATTCTTAATCACTGCGCCACCAGGGAAGTCGCTCCATTTTAAATAGTGCAAAACAATTGGTAAAACCGTTGCCGGTAGTAGGTTGGAAGACAGAAAATGTAGCTTGTGAACTTTTAGATTTGAGCAATGCGATTTCCAGGGAGAACTTGCAAATGTCTACTACTAAAGAAAGAACTGGCTAGTTTGCAAGCTGAATTGAAAGGGAATATAGAGGGTGTGGAACAAGCCAGAATGGAAAAGAAAACTTTCTTATCTCCAGTGAATCAAGCCAGTAACAGATCAAACTCAAGGCACTGCCAAAAAGATAGAAGCTTAGAGTAAAACACAAGTCAAACCTGTGGTTATAAGACCTTTGAAAGAATTAAAGCAGTGCCTAGTATACCCTCTCAGCTGGACAAGAGGGCTTCTAGGAACTTTAAAGATTCTGTCCCATAGCAGCATGAGTACCAGAAGTAGCTGAGAAAAAGTCTACAGAGTCTGGCATGTCTCAAGAAGAATTGGTGAAATAGAGTGGATTTAAATCAGATCCAAAGTAACCCCAGGAACATTTTTAAAGGAAGTGTGAGGCGAAACTGGCCTCAGGCTGAACTAAAAGATTCTAAATTAAAGTTACTCAAAATTGTAAAAGGCCTCTGGGTCCCCAGGGCTTTATAGCAGGAAAAAGGCTGAGGGTGTCACACATTTTCCTGTGCCCTCATCAGAAGTGGTGAAGGAGGGTGATGGGAAAGGAAGATGTCCCAGTGGGAGGAGCCAAAAGCCAAGGAGAACAATGGAGGGGAGAGCCAGCTCCATGACCGTGACCATGACCATGACCATGACCATGACCATGACCATGACCAGCGTGTGAGAAAGGGGTAGCATGTGTACTGCGAGACTTCAGAATCGTCAAAGGCCTGTGACTTCCCATCTTTCCCCCTCTTCAGATGGCAGAGTTCATTGTAGTTACCCTGTGCTTGTTTCCTTACTGTATGTTCAGTGTGTGGGAGGAAGATTACTTCTATTTTTAGCTCATAAGCCTTTGGATCAAGAGGAAGCACCTTGGGACCTGTTGTTAGTCGCCTTTTGCAGGTCTTGGAGGAGGATGGTGAGCATTACTGCGTGTGAGCATCTGTGGCCAGAGAGTGGACTGTGGTTTACTGACTGCAAAACTGATTCCAATTCTCTATGCATCCCTGTATCCCCAGTGTGGACCGGACGGCTCCATCCGTCAAGACGTGGAGTATATTTCCCCAACCCTGGAGGCCAGGTTGTGACCACGCCTGGGACTTCATGCTCCAGGTAGTTCCTTTGGGTGGAGGTGCTGGGGCCAATCGGTTCTCCAGCCATTTACTAAGTACTCAAAGCCACCCTCAAGGTTCCTGTCGTTCCTGGTGACGCCTTGCTGGCGTAAGACCAGGGCCTTTCACTCTACTCACGTGGAGGCGGCTTGTCTCAATAGGGAGAGAGCTTGCTAAGGAAGCTGAGACTGTGGGGAGGTAAGCAAAGCGGGGTAGCTGAAAAGCTCTCTGGTGCTGTTGCCCCGGCGATGCCCATGGCGTTCCTCAGCAAGCTGCTCCACTTCTGCACCTGCGTTTCGCCGAACCAATGGTACAGGTTGAGCCACTGCTTCCATGGTTCTATTGCCCTCGTGCACTGCCCTCCTCGGATCTCTGCCCAGCTTTGAGCAGCACCCAGGTCTGTGAAGAGCCTTTGGCTGTGGGCCCTCAACCAATGCCAGCCCTTCCCCCCACCCTTTCCACTCTGGGCCTCTGCACCTTTGCTCAAAACTGTTCCCACTGCCTGGACTCCCTTTCTCCTCCTCCTCCTCCTGGGAAACACCCACTCAGACTAAAATGAGAGTCAGCTGCCGCCACCGGCTCCTTCCTCTGTACTGTACCACCTCTGTTCTAATACGTGCCAAGACAGATGTCATTTTTCTTCCGCCATTTCTATCACTACCCGCAGACTGGTAGCTCCACAAAGGCAGGAACTATTTCTTCCTTTTTTTTTTTTTATCCTTAGAGCCTAGCAGAGTGTCTAAGATTGAGGAGGAACTTATCCAAATTCATAAAACAACTAAAACAGAGAGTCCCGTTCAGGATTTCCTGCTAAGTCTCCACCACGCCAATCTCATCCTACCTCCCTGACTCTTGACACTAATGACCTATTGTTTCCCAGTAGTACATTTCTCTATGAAATGGAAATGGACTTTTAAACTGGAAGGAAAATTCATAAGGTGTGCACTTTTCTTCATTACTCCCCCATCACTACCTGTGTTGCAGGGAGAATTGCAGGTGGTGTAGCAAAGGGGAAGGTGAATGTTCATGTAGGACATTTAAAACCTGGTTGAAAAGCAAAACGCTCTTCCCATGCCGTTGCCTCATGTGCAGCCATAACATGGCATCCTTCGTTTATCAGGTACGTGGTATTTTTGCAGTTTACTGTGTGCTTTTGCTTAAGCTCTTCTCACTTGGTGAGAAAGTAAATGAAGGCAGAATTCTAAAGCCAAGCGGGGTCTACAGTCAAGTCACTGGCATGGTGTTAAGGGGTTCTAGGCTGAATGGTGCACTTGGTGTCAGAAAGTCTGAGTCTTTGGAAAAATATGTGTCAAAATTCATGGTCCATCACATTACAAACCAGCCTGCTTTCCCTGTTCTCAGTGTCTGGATGGGCTATCATACCGCCCTATAGTAAATGCTATGATAAGGGTACTTGCTAGTTTTTGGCACAGGCTACCTGACCCTGGCTTGGAGGAGCAAAAAGGCTAGGGAAGCTGAGTCTGCAGGGTTGGCCTAGAAGTGTGGATGTGTGTCTGTGTGTGTGTGTGTGTGTGTGCGTGTGTTGGACATCAGCTGGCAGAAGATAAGAATGGGCCAGATCCTGAAGGGCCTTGGGTACCATGTCCATTCATTCACTCAACAAATATTTACCGTGCCCCTATTATGCCATGCACTGTGACCAAAACATGTTACCATAACTGGGCTTTTATTCTAATAGCATGTAATAGGCAGAGTTCTAAAATGGCCCCCAAGATTGTCACCCCCTGGTACCTTCAGTGTGGACAGATCCTCAGAGTATGAGGGAGTAACACTCCCATGTGGTTGATGATTTTATGTTACGTGACAAAAGAGATTTTGCAGATGTAATTAAGGTTGCTAATTGGATGGCTTTGATTTCATCAAAAGGGAAATTATCTGGGTGGGCCTGATGTACTCACGTGAGCCCATTAAATCTGGGTGGAGAGACCCAGGGAGTTTTTTCCACTGCTGGCTTTGAAGGAGGATGAAAGTAGCCTGTCAGGAGCCCAGAGGGGCACCCTGCTGACAGCCAACAAGGAAAGAGAAACCTCAGTCCGATAACCTCCAGAAGTTGAATTCTGTTGATAACCTGCATGAGCTTCGAAAAGGACCCTGAGCCCCAGATAAGAATGCAGCATAGCCTATACTTTGATTTCGGTCTTGTGAGACCCTGAGCAGAGACCCCAGGCACACCATACCCAGACTTCCGACCTAGAGGACTGTGAGCTAATAAATGGGCATTATTTTAAGCTGCTAAGTTTGTGATAAATTGTTATAGAGCGATAGAAAGCTAATTTAGGACATTTCACCACAAATTCGGATTTGACTAATGTTTGAGCATCTTCTATGTGCTAGGGGTGGTGCTGGGAACGCTCATATATGCTAAGTTACCTAATCTTCCCTTTAATCCTTCATGCATGATGCTACTTTTCATCAACATCACCAGCACGTTGCAGGAAGGGGGACCCCTTCCAGGGCCCAAGAGTGGCCTCTTGTCTAACACTCAGAAATGAATTGTCGGAGGAGACACACGTACTGACAGAGCAAGAGATTTTATTGGGAAGGGGCACTCAGGCAGAGAGCAGCAGGGTAAGGGAACCCAGGAGAATTGCTCTGCTACGTGGCTCGAAGTCTTAGGTTTTAAGGTAATGGGGTTAGTTTCCAGGTTGTCTCCAGCCAATCGTCTTGCTTGGCCCATAGTCTGACTCAGGGTCCTTCCTGGTGGCGTGTGCATCTTTCAGCCAAGATGGAGTCTTATTATCATTTTTTTTTTACAAACTTTTACAAATTTTTTATGATTTAAATTTTAATTTAATTTAACAAATTTTTACAAATTTTTTTATCATTTTACAAATTTTTTTTATCATTTTCACTTTACAAACTTTATTAAATAATGAGCATTACTAACTTTCATTATCATATATACAGTATTTGAACTATGTTTTCCTAGATGCATGGTTTTTGTTTGTTCAAGCCCTTGATCAAACCATGCCTGAAGCTTTGGCCACTGATGGACTTTTCATGAGCCATGAGCTAAATTATTTCCTCTAGTATTTAAGCCATTTTGAATTGGGTTTTCAGTTTTCTGCAAGTAAAACCATCCTGATACATTACTATTCCTACGGGATAGATGACAAAATGAAACTTAAGGAAGTTATTCCCGGAGGTCACAAAGCTAGTAAGTTGCAATCTAGTAAGCTAGTAAGTTGTTCTGTTACACAAAGTGCCTCGCCCAACTTACCTTTGTCCCGTCCTAACTGGTAGAATACCTTCACTTCTCTCCGAAGAAATCATTCTCATTCTAGGGATTCCCACTTCTCCTCATTCCTGGAAAGGGACCCCCAGCTCCACAATCTAAATGCTTCCACATCTCAGTTTCCAGCACCATCCTATGTCCCAGTCTTCTCAACCACAATTTAAATCCAATAACGGCAGAACTCTTTTTTTTTCACTCACTGCTTTTTCCTTCAATGGGTCACAACACAGCCGTCCTTTGGAAATAAGCACAGACCTTTCCGGTTAGGTGGAGAATGGGGCTTAGACCAGCACAGCAGGTGAGGAAAAGTGCCTTCCTGGTCTCTAAACACCCATCTGAGCTGGTCTCAGTCTCTGAGGAATGTCTCAGGAGGTGGGCAGTGAGTAAACAAAAGAGAAAGCCCAGACATAAATGAGAAGCCCGCTCTTTAGCAAGAAAATGTCCCATTAATCACTGTCAAGACACCTCCACCTCCCAAGGGACTGGCATCTGAAAGAAAATTAAGTAACCAAATACAAGTTCCTTCCTGTCAGTGGAAGGCAATATTATTAGCAAATTAGCAAACATATCCATCAGTGATAAAAGAAAATCAATGGGTTTTGGAGTTTTACAAAAACAGGAAAAAGGTTAGAACAAGCTACACATCCCTTATAGAGCTTGATGTCTCTCGCACAGCGATTAGGGCCCCGGCCAGCCTCACAGCCCGAGCCCCGCTTCCTCCCCTGGGGAGGGGGCCTTACCGAATTAATTGCTGCATACTGGCTGGCCAAAGAGCCCCCTCATCCTGGAGTGGGGAGTGCCTTTGGGGGCCATCACTTGGAAATCATTCTGGAACATGTGCCTGGTGGAGGAGGAAAGGTGTGGATCTGAAGGTGCCTGGTGATGTCACCTTCGAGCGTTTTTCCTGCCTGGCAATGAGTGGCTGGGCAGCTGGGAGCCTTCAAGTGACTAAGGGGGCAAGAAGGGGTGGTCTAGTGTCCTGTGTTTGGAAAAGTAGGGGGACATTTGGACTGTACAGAGAACAGCGAGTCAGCTGGTGGTCTGGGGAGGGGTTTTGCATTATTAATGTCTTCTCTTTATTCTTTTTAAGAATCTGATAATAGTTACAGAGCCTATTGTTAAAAACAACAAAAAAACACATTTTCTGGAGATTCACACATACTTTGGGGGCCCAGTTACTCCAAAAAACCCCTCGTCTTAAGAAGAGTCACTCTGCTCTGGAGGCAGGCCCACCTGACATCCTTCTCAATGAAGTGCCGCGAAGGACATGAACCTGGCACTCTGCATCAGGGCGGCCCAGGTCGCTTTGAACTAACAAAGCGGGCCTTAAATCACGGAATGGAGCATAGCCTCCTTCTGACATCTGGAATTTTAATGAGGTAGGAGCAGGCGGACAGAGTCAGAAAGCGTACTTTAGGGCTCATAGAAAAGCTTTTTTTATAAGCATCTTGGTTGATTTTCCAAGCATACAGCGGCCACTTTAATAAAGATTTCTGTAAATTAATTTGTTTTGTTGAATAGACGACCATTGCTAAAATGTCTCCACCTGGGATTTTTTTCTCGTGCTGCCCAAGAGGAACCACCAGAAAGGGCAAGGGAAGTTAATTCCCACTGTCCAACCCCGCAAGACACAGCTTGGGGCAGTTGGGCTTCTCCACAGGGAGGACCGTGGGCTTTGGGACACGCTGAGGGGAAGCCTGTAACTGCCATCCTTCACCAGTTTGGAAGTGAAGAGAGGCACGGCCAGAGCACCTCTGCGTGGCAGGCACATGCCCCACTGGTGGTGACTCTCGCCCTCCTGACTAGGTTTGCATTTCATCCTCTTTATAGGCAAACCTCAGGTTTTTATGAACGTTGACTTTTAGAAATGAGAGGCGTCAAAAGTAACCTGAAGGACAGTATACGGTTTGCATGCTTTTGAGTCAGCATTAGGAGAGCTATAGGCTTACTTTTATGCTACTCACTTATTTTATCGCGTATTAATGCTTATTTAATACCTGCCCTTTACCAGGCACTGTGTATAGAGTGCGTGAGTTGGACAAAGTCCCTGGTTTCTGAGTTTGCAATCTAGTGGGGAAGACAGCTAGAGAAGGCTGTCTCTGCAACATATGATGATTGCTAAAATAAAGGATAAACAAAACATTATAGGAACACAGAGCAAAGACCTTTTACCTGCTCTGGGTGTAGGAGCTTCCGAGGGGGGTGACACTTGGCCCCAGAATGAAAGCGTGACTAAGAGTTGAACGGGCAGAGGGGATGAGGGTGTGGGTAGAGCAGGGCACGGAGGGCGTTCCGAGCCAGGGGCACAGCGCGGCTGACCCACAGACACACGACGCCTCACGACAGCAAGTGTGAGCCGAGTGTTCTTCCCCCCTCACCTCCCCATCTGAATCTTTCCTGCTGATCTGCACGTTTTGATTTCGACAACAGTTTCTCCAAAACGATTTCTCTGACTTTCCCCACCTCGCATCTTGGGACTCCCTTCCTTTTCTTTCTTTCTTTTTTTTTTTTGAGAGTTTTTTTTTAAATTGAAATATAATCGACATAAAACCTTGCATTAGTTTCAGGTGTACAGCATAGTGATTTGATATATGTATAAATTACGAAATGATCGCCAAAATAAGTTTAATTGACGTTCATCATCATACACAGTTACAGATTTTTTTCTTGTGGTGAGAACTTTAAGATCTAATTTCTTATCAACTTTCAAATTTGCAATACAGTATTGCTAACCATAGCTACCACGCTGTACATTACATCTCCAGGACTTATGTGTCTTATAAGTGGCCGTTTGTACTTTTTTTTTTTTACATCTTTATTGGAGTATAATTGCTTTACAATGGTGTGTTAGTTTCTGCTTTATAACAAAGTGAATCAGTTATAGTATACGTATATCCCCATATCTCCTCCCTCTTGCGTCTCCCTCCCACCCTCCCTATCCCACCCCTCCAGGTGGTCACAAAGCACCGAGCTGATCTCCCTGTGCTATGCAGCTGCTTCCTACTAGCTATCTATTTTACGTTGGGTAGTGTATAAATGTCCATGCCTCTCTCTCGCTCTGTCACAGCGTACCCTTCCCCCTCCCCATATCCTCAAGTCCATTCTTTAGTAGGTCTGTGTCTTTATTCCTGTACTCTTGACCCCCTTCACCTATTTTGCCCGATCCCTACTCCCCACCTCTGGCAACCACCATCTTCTGTATCTGTGAGTTTGGTGTGTCTAGATTACATCTATAAGTGATATCACACAGTATTTGTCTTTCTCTGTCTGACTTATTTCACTTAGCAGAATACTCTGAAGACCTAACCAAGTTGTCACAAACGGCAGGACTTCCTTCTTTTATGGCTGAGTAGTATTCCACCGTATGCATGTACTACATCTTCAGTATCCATTCATCCATCAGTGGGCACTTAGCTTGTTTCCATACCTTGGCTTTTGTGAGTGGTGCTGAAATGGACATGGGGTTACAGATAGCTTTTCGAGATAGTGCTTTCATTTCTTTCAGATCAAAGGGGACTCCCTTCCGAACCACTACCCCTGCCTGTTCACTGGTCTGTGTTCTCCATTGCTGAAGCCCCATGAAGACAGATCAGTGTTTCTTTTGCTCACAGTTTTCACCCTGGTGCTGAGCACACTGGCATATGGAACATGGCCTGCAGTAATCTCTCAAGAAATACCTTTGATATGATTAAACCAAAATTTCTACAAAGAGTCCATTCTATACATTTTCTAACAGGAGTGGGAAAATATGCTACCATGTGCTCGAGAAGTTAGTGGCTTAATGTGAACTACAATTGTCAAGCATTTCCATTAGGCGAGATCTAGTTGAGAGAAGAGGGGCTCTCAAGACACAATCCCAAGAGCAAGTCCTGTCTCTGTTACTAAGGAGCTTGTAACCTTGAAGGTACCTCCAAGGCTCTGGGACTCATTTTCCTTCTCCGCAAAATGAGGGGATTTCAAAATCGTGTTTAACGCTAGTTCCCATTCTCACCCATGACTCTTTGCGTGTTTACTGAAGCCCAAAGCAAAGCCTGCGTCCAGAATTTTTAATACAACTGGAATCAACCACCAACACATTTGGAATCAACCACCAACACGTTTGGAATCTTCTCTTTTGAAACAGAAGCTTTCTTTTTGCCTTTCAAATAAAAGCTTTATGTTGAGCCCAGTTCTCTAAAAGAACCCAGGACTCGCTCTCAGGGGATGACATGGCACAGGTGAGGGTGTGGTGAGAACAGAATGGGTAGAACTTACTGGATTAGCTGAGGGCAGAGGGGCTTTTGTGACGGTGTCGTTCTGTTTCCTGAGACCTTTAGGAATCTTAAGTGTGGTTCTGCCCCAGAAGGTGTAGTCTATCAGCAAACTCCAGACTCAAGGCACCATCTCTCAATTCCAGTACTGCCCAAGGACTTCAGGTATATTTGAAACAAAACAAGCAAAACCCGAACACTGCTGTATACTAACGGCAGAATGTCTCTCACTTATTGGGGAAATTGCAGTTGCACGCGCCCAAGCTATAGAAATGACCTCTTCATCTGCAGAGCCTACCGATGTTTTAAATTTGAACCACATTCAATAGATGAAAATTGCTAGTTGAATGCAAAGCACTTGCCTCCCAGCGATATTAAGGTGCCAGCTACATTCAGGGGTTTTTGAAGCTGTGAGATCCAAACAGGGTGCCTCCGGAATATGGGATGAAGTTTAGACTGTGTCACCATCTGGACTTGAGACGAAAAAGAATCCAGGTAAAACTGGATGATATATGCCTCCTTCCCTCTAAAAAATTACACACCAAAGACTGACACAAGTATGTTGCTAATGAAGCTAGAGCATTTACAAAATATTAAACCAAGGACTTAAGAGTCCCTCCCCCAAAGGGAGACCTTCATTTAGAATGCAAAATGAAAGATAAGCCGTAATCCTGGACACTGAAACATATCCATTAGGAGGAAATAATGCCATTACAGAAGCTTTAATGACTGGCCAGGAATACTGGGTAAGCGGCGGAGAACTGTGGGAATTTGTTAGAATGCTTTCCAATGCTGCTGAGAGGGGAGTCCCCTGTCCCTCTGGTCTGCGTCCCCCCAGTGTAAATCAAACCTATCGAGCAGTCATGACATGAATGTCTCGCTTCTTTACTTGGCTCTATCCGCTGGGCAGCATTCTGATTTTGATTTGGCGTCTCAAATAAACTTCCATATTAAAAAGAGAACAGGCTAATCTGCTAACAGGAGCTTTGAAGGACCTCCTGGTGAGCTCTGTTTCTCAGTGAAAATTGATGATTTGCCATTTTGGTCTGTTAGGCGTCTTAGAAGTTGGGTACGAATGAACCAGGCCCCCACAAGCAGATAGACTCTCCCTGAGTGAGCTGACAAAGGTTCCTGCAGGAAGCAGGCCTCTGGGGAAGCCGGCCTTCATACACTTCCTCACTGCAACACCAAGCTTCCAGTGACCATGGGATGAATGGATGCTTGCTTGGCAGGATGTACATTCCAACGTGTTTTCTCTGAGAGGAAGCGCATTTTCTAGAACGCTAACCAAGAGGATAATTGAAAAAAACAACCCAAACTCTTTATGGATAGGAAAGATAATGCTAATGACGCTTTTTGTGAGGTATAGGTTTTAACATTTGCAATAGGGGATGAAGCCACAGCAATCACCTTGGAAAGCATTCACTAGATATTTACTCAGTGCCTGCTATCTACAGGTAGCATGAGGGCTAGCAGGCAGAAACAGGCACTGCTTTCCTGCCAGGAACTTTCAGTCTAGGAAAAGAGAGAAGAAAATGTGTATAATAGAAAGTAGAAATGGTACGCACTATAGAAGATATTGAAATGTTGTTAATAGCTCAGAAGAGGAAATACTATTTATTTAACAAACACTTCTGTAATCCTTACTACGCGCCAGGCACTGTTTTAAGCGCTTAATGTGTAATAGCTTATTGAACGCGCCTAGTAGTTTTTGAGGTCGTTACTATTATTATCCCCATTTTACATATGACACAAGACACAGTGAGAAACCTTACGAAAATCCTGTGGCTAGAAAGTGGCCAAGCTGGGATGTGAACTGTGGTGATGGTCTGGCCCCAGAATCCTTTCTCTCTGCCAGCCTCCTGCTGTCTTACAACTGGCAGCTGGAGGACCCAAGGAAACATTCATGAAAGTGAGGTTATTTATCCAGAGCCTTGAAGAGGGTGGGCAGCTTTTGAATATGCAGACATGGAAGGAAGCACATTCCAGGCAAAGTAAACAGTGCTAGGGAAGGCGGGGAGGCTAGCATGTTCGGGGCTATTGTTTCCTAGTCAGCCAACAATTATCCTACTGCCTCAGCCCAAGTTCAGGTTCAGAAAGAATAACTTGTTAGAATAAAGGGTCAAGTATGAGGGACAAACAATGGCTGAAAATCTAGCCTTTGAACTTCAGTTTCCACAATTTCCATTCATTCTCTCTATCTCGATCTTCGAGTAATTGACTCAAAAAGAAGGCGTGGGTTTGATAGGAGCAAACCAACGTTAAGGTACCGTGAGCAGGGCAAATCATATCCTGACGTGGCGCGGACCCAAAGGCAGGGTTAGCCATTGCTCTAAAACCTCAAGGTTTGGTATTTCCTGATCTATAGGGAGGGGTAAACAGACCACATTTATTTTTTATATATCCCGGAACAGAGGAGAAGGCAATGCTGGGAGACGTGGGACAATGTTCTCTTTCTTAAGAAAAATTCAACCCTATTTGAAAAGTAAGAGCTCTTCTTTTGCTGCAAGGCTGTCTCATGAGGCTTTAAAGGCAACCAAATAATAATGGTGGCACTCTTCGTGAGCGATAACGTTACTCCCTGAGTACTGAGCTTGAAGAAGCTGCATGATATTTCGTTGAACTAATTCCTGATTTCCTTCATGTCCATCTCCTGAATTGGGACTGTGACGAAAAACCAGGAAGACTGAAGGACAGGTCCACGACCCCTGTCGTGGACAAGCGAGTAAGTATGCCAAGGTCCTGGGCCCTGTCTTCCAGGGTGACGTAGAGAGGGGCTGTAGCTTCTTTTGACTCCGACACCAGCCTCCGGCCCGTGCCCGCACGCTCCAGCGGAGGCGGGGTAATTGGTGTGGTCAGGGTGCCAGTAGTTCACATTTGAATAAAACGTGGTCCAAAAATCAGATCCTCGGGTTTGCCATCCCCATCCCAAGGGCCTGCCTGGGGAAGAGAAGTTTTGCCTCCAGGCAGACATTGGTGTAAATCCTTGCTGTAGCACATGCTAGCTGTGCAACCCAGAGGAAGTTACCCAACTTCAAAAAATCTCAGTTTGCTCCCATGGAGAATGGAAATTATAACATTATATTTAAGAGGATATTTGGAAGAATCAAATACCATGATGTAAAGCACTTAGCACGGCACCTGATGCATAACAGACGCTAGAAGGAGCCTCAGTTCCCTTGCCTGTCTTCTCCATGGATTCATCCACATCCTTGTAACGCCCTACATTCTGAGCACACAGGATTATAACCATTCCTCCTCCGGTTCAATAAGAAGGCAACCCTGGAAATCAGAGACTCAATCCTTGTAACGGAGAGAAGAACTGGCATGAAGTGCTAAGAGTAGAAGTGACATCAGAGCCTGTTGGAGGCTGTAACAGGAAACACTGGCAAGAGAAAGGCCTTAAGTTTAAAGGGCGTCATGAAGTCAAAACAGACAAGCATTCAGGCCTCCTGAAGTCCGCTGTCTACTGAAGCAGCCATTCATGCCTCTGGCCAACATTGCCGCCAACAGGATCCTCCCACGTGGACCCTGAGCTCTCCACCACCTGCATCAAGCCCCAGCCAAGGAGAAGGATGCGTTGCCTGTTTCAGAAGGAGAGGAACTGGCTACTGACAAGACAGCTCCTAAAACACATATGCGGCTCCAGGGTGGTTAAATGTGAGGAAAAGGCACTCCTAGGCAACTGCATTGTAGCAACATCCTGAAGGGTCTGCTTGCACCGTCCCACACAGGACCGTTACAGCCTCGCCGAGGACTCAGGCGCACGCTCAGAGGATGAAGCATGAGTGTGGCGGCTGGTGTGTGGCAGGACCGGCCTAGCGATCACGCTACCGCCAGCCCTTTACATCAGATGGAGGAAGAGCGCTCTAGGGGGAGAACGGCCCCAGGATAGGACCTCCTTCTCAGTCAGAGACAGCGGCCTGTGAGGAGAAAGCCAGGACGACGGCCGGCGGACTTTTTAAGAGAGGAAGACAGAGCTGCAGGAGGAGAGACGCCGGCTGTCACGCCCTCCACCTCAGACAAGGATCTGAGCTCTAGGGGGAAACACTCTGGAGGGAAAGCCCACCTTTACACACAGAGACAGCGCTCAGTGAAGACAAACGTTGAGTGGCCGACCTTTTTCAGATAGAGAGAAAGCCCTCTGAGAAGAAATGCCAGAGGGTTTGCCCTCCACCTCATGCAGAGAAACAGAGCCCTCTGAGGAGAAAGGCAGGGGGTCGGAGCTCCCCTTCAGTCAGAGACTGCACTCTAGGCTCTAGGAGGAGAAAGGCTGGCGAGCCAGCCGTCTTCTTTGGGATGACCAGCTCACTTCTCCAGGCAGAGAGATACAGCTCTCTGACAAGAAATGCCCGATGGATGGAGGTTCTCCACCTCAGACAGGGAGACCGCACTCTGAGGAGAAATGCCAGATTGCCAGCGCTCTCCCTCAGAAAGAGAGCCAACGCTTTATGAGGAGAAATCCCGAATGGTGCCCTTCGTTTTCAGACAGAGAGAAAGGGTTCTGAGAAGAAAAGACAGATGCCCACCTCTCTTTTTCAGACAGGGAGACAGCTCTCTATAAGGCGAAATGCCAGAGGGTCAGCCCCCCTCCTGCAATGGAGAGACAGCGCTGGAAGAGGAGAAACGCCCCATGGCAGACACACAGCACCTCACATAGACACACTGTGCTCTAGAAGAGCGTGACGGAGACATGTTCCGTCGGCCCTCATTTTTGGACAGAGAGACAGTGCTCTCTGAGGAGACATGCCAGGTGTCCACCTCTCTAAAAAGAACAGGAAAGAATCATATGAACCGATCTGACAAACATCCAATGTATATATTGTTAAATTAAAAAAGCAGGTCGCAGAACAGTATATACAGAGTAGTCCCATTTTGTTTAGAGTATACACACAAATAAAATTGTACCTGTCTCTATGTGTGTATATGTTTTTACAAGTCTAGAAGGATGCACACAATACTGGTGACAATGTTTCTCTCTGGGAAGGAAGGCAGGATTCAGTGGGGTGAGAGAAGGAGAGAAAGAAAGAGGACATCTGCTTTTTGCCTCTATAGTTTTTTCCATTTTGCTGGAAGTTCATACATTGAGAATGTTTTCATATGTTATTTGTGCATTTATGGATATGTAGTGAGGGGGTGAGGAGTTTGGGAGGAGGGTGGGAGAGTATTTGTCACACAGAGTCAACTACTGCCAGCCTTTGGGTGAACTCTCCTTCCAGAAGTCCCCCTATATTACATACACATATACAAATAAAGGTACAGACTATACAGAAGTGAGATTCATGTACGCATTTGTTCATTCAACAGACATTTAAAAATTCCTACGATGTTCAAGAATCTGCATATAGCAATAAACTTAAATTCCCTGATTTATGTAGTGAGGGCAACAGCTAATAAACAAATAAAAATATATAATTTCAAGTGGACATAAGTTCTACATAGAAAATAAATGAATGCTCTTACTGTAAAGGCACCCAATGCAATCTATCTAACAATAGGGGAATCTTTTCGTTTTGGTAAATGTAGATCCACGGCAATATTTTTAATGGCTGGGCATTCCATTGTATGGAGGATCATGGTTTCTTTTACACGTAGTTTTTCTCTTTTTATGTAAAAGAAGTCAGAAAAACAGAAATAAAAAAACAAAGAACAGAGGGACAGATAAAAAAACAAGTAGCAAGATGATAAATTTAAATTCAATTCTATCAAGAATCACATTAATTGTAAACAGTCTAAACACTAATTAAAAGAGATTGATCTGAAAAGTAAGGCCCAAATATATACTGCTTAAAGGAAATTGCCTTATATATAAAGACATAGGTAGGGTAAAAGTGAAAAGATGAAAAAAGATACACCATTACACTAATCAAAAGAAAGCTGGAGTAGCCATATTAATTATCACAAAATAGATTTCAATATAAAGAATATTACTAGAGATAAACAGGGACATTACTTAATGATAAACAGGTCAATTCACCAAGAAGGTACATATGGGGCTTCCCTGGTGGCGCAGTGGTTGAGAGTCCGCCTGCCGATGCAGGGGATGCGGGTTCGTGCCCCGGTCCGGGAAGACCCCACATGCCGCGGAGCGGCTGGGCCCGGGAGCCATGGCCGCTGAGCCTGCGCGTCCGGAGCCTGTGCTCCGCAGCGGGAGAGGCCACAACAGTGAGAGGCCCGCGTACCGCCAAAACAAAAAAAAGAAGGTACATATGTTGAAGCTTTGTTGTTAGGTACATACATATTCAGGATTGTTCCATCTTTTTGATGAAGGCGCCAAACAGTGAAGCTTCAAAATACATAAGACAAAATGTGATAGAATTGAAAGGAGAAACAGACAACTATCAATGGAGATTTCAATATTCCTCTCTCAATAACTGATAGAACAAGTAGACAGAAAACCAGCAAAGATATGGACAACTAGAACAATTTTACTTAATTAACATTTATAGAATATTCCATTTAGAGCAGTATGCACGTAATTTTCCAACGCACATGGAACGTTCACATAGACCCCTTTCTGGGCTGTAAATTAAACCTTAATAAGTTTAACAGAACTGACTACAATGCAATTAAAATAGAAAATCAATATCAGAACAATATTTGGAAAATCCTCCAATATTTAGAAATCAAAGAAATTAAGTTGCTCATCTGAGAACAAGATATCTCACCATTTATTCAGGCCGTCTTTTATGACTCTTGGTTGGGTTTCATTGCTCTCTTCATCTATCATGTATATATTTTAAAAGTTTATTCTAGGTGTTTATTTCATTTTATCTTATTTTATAGCGTGGCTGCTTTTGTGAATGGGGTCATTACATTGTATTTCTAACTGACTCTAAGGACATTGATTTTGCTTTTCTGAAAAAAAATCTGACCTCCTTATTGAACTCAATATTTCCAGTGATTTCATTTTATTCAGCTTTTCAACTGTGTGATCAGATTATCTATAAATAAATAAATAAATAATAACGACAATTTCCCCCTCTTTTAAAATATGTATATTTCTTCATGCTTTTGTCTAATTGTATTGACTAACACTTTTGGAACAATGTTAAGTGACGTAGTGGTACCCAGGACACTTGTTTTGTTCCTGATCTGGAAGGCGTGCCTCTGGTATCTCACTACTCACCCAGCCTGGTTTCTAATGGCTGCAGTGAACTGATGGGTTGTGAAGGCAGACACAGCCCAGTTGCCTTGAGCAAGTAAAACTGAAGAACCTAGTTCCGTGCAGTGAACAGCCTCTGTGGGGGAAAAGCTGAGCTAAAAGTCTCAGACTTCAGCAGAGAACCAGGGTTGCTCAAGTGCGGAAGTGCAGCGCTGTATATGCGGCTCTCTAGGTGGCTCCTCTGTTGGCTTTTGGAGAAGGAGAGGGGCTGAGAGCGTGATTTCAGGGGTGTGTAGACATCGCCTGTCTTGGAGACTGAAATTCCTCAAGGAGAAGTTCATTTGAGATCTGGGGCTTTTTGTTCTTTGTCCTCCTGAAAAGATCCCACCGTTAGCCTTTGCAGCTTCCAGGGATTAGCTGACAGTAGTTCTGGGCTGAGAGGAGGGGCAGAAAGCCTGGGAAAGACACTGGTCGCTGGCTGGCATGAAGTGTGGGGAAGAGATTGTTAGAAGGACACAAATACAAACCTTACTCCTTCGACAGTGTTGACTGAGGCTTCCCCATCCTCCCCAGGGCCCCTTATCAAACCTTAGTGAAGGGAGTTCACACCTCTGAGGATCAGCTGGGTATCTTGAGGAAACAGCCCAGGGCGGTCTTTGGTGCCAGAAAATCCTGGCCGCTTCTTCAGAGGTGTGAGCCTCGAGGTCACAGCGCTACAGTGGCAATCATAAAATCCACTTCACAAGAAAGGCATGAAGGAATTCAATAATACACATAAAATTCCTAGCCCAGTTCTAGGCACATAAATGCTTGTTGCCTTGCTGTACTAAGGAGAGGGGAGGGAAGGGTTTACCTGATCCTTATTATGTGGATGGGGCCACTGAGGCTCTGTGTAGATGTCTGTTTTCCTCCTTTGCTGTTCCTAGGACTGTGAACCTCAGTAGTTAGCATGGGGTCAGCCTCGGGTGATTTCTACAATAATAAAGGAGTATTAGAAACGCCTGTTGTTTTTGCCACCTCCGTTGCTGCCTGACATGAAATGGACTATGATGAAAACAGTTTGGGCTGGGTTGCATAGTCTTAAATCCCACCTTCATGCTTCCCTCTTAGGCTACTTTTGACTTTTAAAAAAATATGCACAACGTGAGAGTCGCGAGTTAAGTTTTACTTGGGGCAAAATGAGGACTGCAGCGGGGAGACAGATAATGCAGAAACTGCTCCAAGGAGGCGAGGGGAGGAGCCGGGATAATAGAGTTTTGCAACAAAGGATAGGTAACTGGGAACATCAAAAGATTATTGTTAAATAAAGAAAACCAGGTATCTCAAGTTAAGGAATTTAGCGCTTTTCTACGTATGGGAAGATGCAAGAGGCTGGGCTCACTGAAATCATTCCTTTGATATGCACCTCAGCTTTCTGGGGCCAGTATCCTATTTTCACAAACAGTTTCCTCAGGGCTCACCGCAGGGAGTGGCTGCAGTCTGATGGCTGCTAGATGGCAGGTATTCTTTTCAGCCCGGAGTTTCCTCAGGGCTCACGCTGGAGGGCTCAATCATTGGTGACTGTGACATCCTTTGTTTATCGATATGGCAGGAAATAGTCCATTTATCGCTACCATGCCGCCCGGAAGGATGGGGCAGAATCTCTCTCTGCTATGGTGACACCAGGGGTAAATGACTTAGTGGAGAAAGCGCGCGCCTTGCGTCGGGCCGTTGCTGCCTCTGACCTGTCCTGGTCTTGCTGATGATGGTGGTGGCACCAAAACATACAGAAAGAGCCGTCGTCACAGCTGCCCTCCTAAACCTCTAGCAAAAGATCCTGAACATCGTATCCACCTTCTCTCCAAGTAAACTTTGTTTTAGGAGGGAAAGTATCTTTAACACACAGACTGAGTTCACTTGAAGAGGAGAATCACCAGGGGTGCTGGATGAAATGGTAGACACGGTCTAAATAATAGAATGTTAGCCCCACGAGGGCGATGGTGCTTCTTGGTGACCTCCCTGTGCTGTGACTGGTACAGCAGAGAAAGAGCCAGGACCAGGTCAGAAAGATGCCTCAGTGCAGAGGAGGGCCATCCTATCAGTGACAGCCAGAAGGTGAGACTAGTTGGATGTAGCAACTGGGGTGCAAAGGAAGAGGTGGAGAGGTCATAAAAAAGAATGACAACAAACTAGTGAATATAACAAAAAAGAAGCGGACTCACATATATAGAGAACATGGTTATCAGTGGCGAGAAAGGAGGGGGGAGGGGCCACATAGGGGTAGGGCAGTGGGAGGTGCAACCTACTGGGTGTAAGATAGGCTCAAGGATGCATTGTACGACCCGGGGAATAGAATCAATAATTTTGTAATAACTGTAAATGGAAAGTAACCTTTAAAAATTGCATAAAATAAAAAGTATTTATAGCTACTAAATTCCAGCACTATATTAAGAATAAAGTATTTTCTTTATGCACCTTCAAAAAAACAAAAAACAACACAGCTAGGAGCCGCCCCCGAACGCTGGCTCCAGCCACAAGCTCCACCGAGCATGTCTTTCACTCACGTGGGGCGGGTCTGACCACCTGCTTCCGCTGTTTCCAAGAAAAGACAGTTTAAGCTTCTAAATGCCACGCATAAATGCTCAGTTTTATAACTTCCTTGTGAAATGAGTTCTCAGTAAAGTCACTGTTCTGTTATTCCCTAAGTTCAGTGTTAGGGGGCCTGAATCTGGAGACAGAGACAACCCCTCAAATTTTTCTTTCACACCAGAAACCATCCACATGGGACAGTGACAGCCCCGCCCCACCCCAGCCAGCCAAAATGTCATGTGAAGTTGGGCCACGTCTTTCTGACTTGGTTTCTTCAGGAGTTGAGAATCTATCAAATGACAAACATGGAAGTAAGAAGAGGCAAAGAATACACATCTCAGCGTTCTACGTGTGACTAGAGACCGAGGGGCCCTGTCACCTGCTGGTCTCACCTCTGATCCCCTGGCAGAGAGCTTTCCCTCGCAGGTTCCAAGGAGTGGCTTTTTGACACATGGAGGAAACTGGACATTTTCAAGCACTAGGAGGCAGTTCTGTCAAAAAGTGAATTTTGCCTTTTCCGTAAAGCAGCCACCTCTAGGCCTGGAGAGGGAGCTGTCCACAGGGTGGATTGCAAGGAAGAGGCTGACATGGAAAGGAAAGCTCAGACCTTCTGATATGAAAGACAGCACATGGGATAAACTCACTCTCCACCAGCAGCAAGTGCTTTTTCCCTGTGCTGTGGCCCAAAGGCCTGTCCGGCATTTGCCCATTTCTGTGCTTAGTCTGTGGGGCAGGCCCGGTGATGGCCCCTGTGGGCCTTTCAGGAGAGCGGCCAGAACCAATCCAGCCATCGTAGGTGTGGAGACCCCCATCCAGGCTGATCATACCCTCTAGGCTGGCATTCTGGAACTGCAAACAGGAGACGTTAGCCTTGTAGGCAACCAGGAGGCCAGAGAAGGAGGCCAGCCAGTCCACAGACAGAGAGGAGGCAGATCTGACCAGAAGACAAGCCACTCAGGTACAGCACTGAGGATCCTCCAGTTCCTGGACCCACGTCATGCCCTGACCTGCATTCTGTGAATCATCCCTGCACCCTTATAACATTTAACCCCCATTTTAGGTAATATACTTAAACAATCAAAAAGCCTTGTTCAGTATTGAAGTGAATTTGACCCGGGCTTCAGTTGACTGCCACCGAAAGGGTCTAAACTAAGACAGAAGAGAAAGTCCTTCTTCATCTGGGCTTTATCTCACCCACGGGTGTCTGACTCCGTTTCCTTTGTCCGTGGCCTCGATCACCTCCACCGGCCACTTCCACCTTTTGATGATGGGGGTTCCTCGTATGTGAGTCACCTCTGACTCTGTGTGACCTTTTGAAGGCCGCCTGGCCTCTCTGCGTCTCAGCCGCTTGTCTGTAAGACTGCAGTTGGCTCAGCTGCCACACTGTGCTGGAGGGAACCCTTGGTAAGATCTCAGGATCCTTGAAACATGTTTTGCACAGGCAGGGTTGTTGCACGAATGAACCCAGTGCTTATTAAGTTAGCTGTAGACTCTGTTCTTTCAGCCCCGCATGTTTGGGACCCTCTGTAATCCGGTTCCTTTCTCAGCACCCTGGCCCAACTCAACAAAAGCCTCCTTGTAGGAGGGAAGTCTCATGGCCCAAGGAGTAGGTGGAGGGTCCTGCCCTCTCTGGTGGCAGGGGGCCCATTTCCAGGAGTGATAGAGTTGAAAGAGAAGGGGATTTGGAGTCAGGAGTCCTGGATTTCAGAGCTGGCTCTAGCATTTGCTAGAAGTCTGGCCTTGGGCGAGCCCGTCAAATTCTCTGAGTTTTAGTTTCCAGATCTGTAAAATCAGGGTAGAAATGATCTCCCCTGTTGTGGCATTGTTGAGAGGATTCAAGGGGACAATATTTGGAAGTGCTTTGTAAGCCAGAAATCCCTACTCAAATCGTGTGTTATTAAGTATCATGATGGCAATTCTTTTTCACACCATGCTCAGATGTTGCAAAGTAAACATAACATCTTATTTTTCACAACTGACCTAGCTGTCCCCAGGAATGCCACCTCTCCGGGGAACAACTGTCACAGCAAGGATGTCGATTACAACTTGTCAGATTCCAAATGCTTTCTATATACTATTTATTTAATTCTTGCAGCAACCCTGTGAAGCAGGTGCCAATGCCAACTCCAGTTCAAAGAAAAGGAGGCTTGGATAGGCTAGTTAATATCTGAGTCTCTTCTTACTTCAATGGTCTCTTTTCGGTTGAAAGCAGTCCTTTTCAAGGACATGCTGAGCTCTGCCCCACTCCATCCTCCTCCCCAAGATGGCCTCTGAGTAGGGGGAGTTCATGGAGTCCTTGTGGCTGCAGAGGTGGTCTCTGATGCCTGCGGTGCCCTTGTACTATTCTCTGTACTGTGGGACATGGCGCCCCCTGTCGGCCTGATGCTGCTGGGGCCGTGGCCCCTCTGGGTCTGCGCAGCCCCAAAATCCCCCCTGCTGACTCAGCCCCATCTGGCTGTTGGTGGAGCTGGGTGTCCCCCTGACACTAGCTGAGGACACTATTGCCCCTCCGGCCCACAGGGTCCTCCTTGAAGCCTCCATTGTGGCAACACCCCACATAAGATCACCACCCAGCCCCCTCCACTCGCCATGTGCCCCTACGTGGCTTATAGAAACTCTTGGACGCCTTCCAAGCCACACGGGGGAGCTCTGCCCAGAGGCAGCGTCCCATCCGTTTTACTCTGATGTAGTCACCCCAGAAATATTTATTGAGCACCTACTATGTTCTGGGCACTGTTCTAGGTTTTGGGGATCAGTGAACCAAACAAACATCCCTGCTCTAGTGGAGCTGACATTCCAGCAACGCCATGGCAGTGGACAGGGCATCCTCCTAGGGGTCTCCCCCCAGGGTCCCAAGATGTGGTGCAAAAGCCCCTCTCACCTCGGCCTCCCTCTCAACTAACAGCGCCCCCTCCTGGGGAGAGAAGTCCAGGCATACTGATCTCAACCCACGCTCCGTCCCATGTAGCCGGAAGGTATAGGCATTTCACTTTACCGTCCTCATTGGCAAGGGTTTCCTTTGCCCCAATCCATCCCCTTCTGGGCAGTGAATTGGGAAGGGCTGAGGGGGTGTCTGCTCTCCCTTCCACTCTTTGATAGAGACGCAGGTGGTCTCAGCTCTTAACATGCCAAAGGGAAATATTGGGGATTTAGGAAAGATTTCCCCTCTATCTACAAAAACTGGCTTTCAAGAGTATGGTCCTGATAAATAGGCAAAGAAAGTCAACTTCGAGACTCAAAATAAGTGGGGACCTGCCCTGTACTTCCTTGGGTGTGTCCAGCCTCGGGGTTCCGTGTTGGAGGTACAACGTTGATAGGGAGCAAAAGATTTCAGGGGAAAGTGAAAATACATCAGCAACCTCAGGGACTAACCAGGACAGAAATATCATCAAACAAGTCTCATATTCTGACACATATGCTGAAGGTCAGTAACTTTGTCATGTGTTCCCTGGAACTTTCACTATAGCTCTTTATGACAGTGTCGGTGGGGACTGTAAAAAGATTTACACCCAGTAAATCTTTCTTTGAATGAACAAGTGATCTGTTAGAGAGCATACTTCTTATTCATGTCAAGGAATAAAGTCTGAGGACCCTAGACTACAGTCAGTTCACAAAACAGTGTATTTAACTGCTACTTGACACCCAACACTGAGGAGTAGACACGAAGACAGTTCTTGCCTGTGAGAAGGAAGAGAAAACTAGCACATGTGAAGCAATGACTAACCTATTAATTCAGAGAAGGGAGAGGTGAGTGTAGGATGGAGTTTTCCGAGGCTCTTCCTGGAAGAACTAGAGACTGAGGTCAGCAAAGGGAAGGAGACAGAGGGCAGGAGGTGCAGCGGGCTTGGGGTGGGAAGGCAGGAGTGGGCTTGCTGAGGGCTGAAAGAGACAGGCTGACCAGAATGGATGGCAGAGGAAACAGCGGCGGGAATTGAAGCCAGACAGGGGCAGGGGCAACCATGGGAAACCTGAAAAATCAGATAGAGGACTCTGGACTTGAAATGGGTTTTGACCCAAATATTTTCAAACACAAAACAAGCTTATTTCTTGTTGGTATAGATGGAAGTCTGATCTCATTGGTGGTGGCTTTCCTCCTCACGGTAATCAGGGACCGGGCACCTTCCGTTTCCAAGGCTGCCATCACCTAAGCCTCCTTGTTGTCTGCTTCTAACAGGTACTCTTCTTAATTTTGCTCATATCCCCCTGCCTAGAACTCAGCGATTTGCTACATTTAGTACCTGGGAGTCTGGTAAATGTAAGCCAGCCGTGCTCCCAGGGAGAGAAAATGGATTTTGGGTGCACGGTTAGCAGAGTCTGCCACACCCATCGCTTCATCATCCAGGCACAGCTCAGGGAGGTTTGGGGAGAGAAACAGCAGCTGCCAATCGACAGCTCGGAGGTCATACGTGATGTTATGAAGGCCCAAAGCTGTCTGAGGACAGTAGAATGCGGAAGAAAAGAAGGGTGTAACAAGAACACTGGGATTGGGGAGCGGGGGTGGGGCAGGATTGATTTTAGGAAATGAATGAAAGAGTGCTCAGTGAATTTGCTAAATCCAAGGTGACTCCAGGGTCTGTGACCTCAGAGACCAGAGAGGGATGGCGCATGCGACAGAAACACGGATGATCAGTGCCAGGTTGAGGGAGCCAGTCTGGGGCAAGAAGGTGATGAGGTGAGAAACCGAGCGCCTTGCAAAAGCAGTAAGAAGGGATTCAAGGAAAGAGATGAATGCTAACTGACCTCAGCCTTCTTATTGGGACTGAGACCTCAACCCCTTAGGACTACGTCCTCTTGTCCCCAGATGATGAATTGAGAGGCCGCGGGTCCACAGACCTTCAAGGGCTGTACCAGATAAACTGGCGTCACCCTAACCTTCAGATCGGCCCCTGCCCGTTAGAGACACAGAGGGTACTCACGCTCCTTTTGAAAAAGGTTCCAGAAAAATGGATGCTGCTTCCACTGTGAAGTCTAATACCGCCACCCCCCTGGCTGCGCGGTTAAGCCTCTTCCCATGTGCCTTTTCCAAAGGCAACAGTGCTGTAAAGCAGCTGTGGGGTAACACACGCACAGTTACCTGCATAGCAGACCCTCGTGACGCACACTGATGAGATTTCATGAATCTAAAGGATCCAGAGTTTATTCTCAGACTGTACTCAGTAAACAGCCCCCTTAGCTGCTAGGTCCCACTGCTCTCTCAGACCACTTCCCTACCCGAGCCCCGCCTCCATACACACATGCCCCTCCCAGGGAGGACATTCATGACTTGATTCAGCTGTACTTTTTGCTTGAATGTCGTTTTTTTCCTACCAGCACATCCACCAACTCTTTTCTCCCATGTCCACCTGGGGAGATGACTCACCTGCTTTTAACTATGCCGAGCCCCTCCAAACCCCCCCCACACCCCCAAAGGCTGACTGGGCTTGAGTGAGGAGCAGCGGGGAAGCTTACTGGGGGGACAAACTCCCTAAGGACGATGGAGCCCACAGCCAAACCCTCAGTGAAGAGAGGCTGAGTGCCTGGGGTGAGTCTGGGAGAGGAGAGGAAGGGCCGCAAGGGGGAGAGTTTGAGAAGAGCCAAATTGAGTCGGGGGGGGCAGCAGCCTGACTCACCCCTGAGTCCATGAGATGGGGTGAGTGTCCCTCAGTGCCCGCCAGGCCCCTTCACAACACCCAGGACATCCCAGTAGGCTCTGTCCCATGAGGCATGGTGTGCATTCCCACGGTGGGTGGCGTTGAGAACATCTGGAACAAAGGGAGAACCTTCTAACGCAGCCCTGTAGGCTGACTCGGCCTCAGGAAGTTACAGGAAGGTGACATAGGAGTCACAGTCACATGAGAGATGTAAAGGCCATCAGAGCTCTGGTGTGACCTGCCCAGGAGTAAATGCTCACCCTGGGCCCAGGATAGCAGAGAAATACCGCGGCTCACCTGGGCGGGATTGCTCAGGTTCCTCAGGAAACAGAGCCCTCACTTTGCCATGGAGAGACTGGAGATCAGTTCAGCACCTTCGGGCACTTAGGACGCACGAGGCACAGAGCTGGAAGGAAACTCGGAGACCACGTCCTCTACACCAACTAGTGGCGCCCAAGCCAGAAGCCTAGCTCCCGTTTCCTGTATCTCTTCACCATCCACTCTCTCCCACCTTCTCCCAGGAAATTAGTTTATAATAAATGAGACAGGCTTTCCCAGGAAACCTCAAGATTGAGAGCAGGAGAGAGAAGATGTCCAGCCGTTGAGGTGTGATTCCCAGGGCCATGCCTGTGGGGAGAAGCCAGGTGTCCCTAGACCCGACAACCCTTTCCATTCTCATTAAACCCAGGCAGACCCCTTTCCCCGGTCTCACGGCATGACCGTCTCCTGCCCCGATTCACTGGTATCCCTAGAATCAGGGATTCCACCTACTTGTCCCTTAAAGGTCAACAGCCACAGAGCTGTGCCAGGAGGAAATACGGTTTCCATTTCCCTCTCATTGCTATTTCCTTGCATCAGCCTCACTTCCCCATTCCTCATTGCTTCCCCCCAGTAAGAGGAACGCTGACCTGGTGCAATGAGCGTGTAGCGAGTGAACGCCGAGCGTCAGACGGACGTTGTTTGCGTCCAACATCCATCCTCACCAGCTGTACAGTCATGAGCAAGTTCTTTAATCTCTCCATCTGTGTCTTTATTTACAAACTGAAATTGAAAGCATCCTACCTTCAGAAGTTTTGTGAGAGCCCTGGCGCATAAATGTGACGTACAGATGGAACTCGATACTATACTAATATACTTTATTCGATTATTTATTCCAGTCTGTGCTAGCTTGGTGGTGGTGGTGGTGGTGTTTTAGCGTATAGAGCTGGGCCGAGGAGGAGGAAGGTGGATGAGGAGAAGGAGGTGCCCAGCCGCTGTGCCCTTCCCAGCTCTCCCTCCTGGTCTCACGCCCCACCCCACTACCAGCCTGGTTTCCTCTTCACCTCAGTACCAGCGTGCCCCCATGTGACCCCACCTGTGGACTGGCCCAGTCACAAAGGCCCAAGAGACTCACGGCTTCTGGCTTTCCCTCTAAAGCGGCAGCGCTCTGACTATAGGGTCTTCTGTGACTCCCGTAGTCACCATTGCCACCTCTGGGCTCCTTCACTTACAAGGCCTAATCAGGAAAGAGATGGGGGGGCCCTGAGGAGGAAGTGCCCTGAATCCCATTCCCCTGTCTGCCAGCAGCGACATCAAAATGGTACAGATGAACCGGTCTACAGGGCAGAAGTTGAGACATAGATGTAGAGAACAAACGTATGGACACCAAGGGGGGAAAGTGGCGGGGGACGGGTGGGGGTGGGATGAATTGGGAGATTGGGATCGACATACATACACTAATATGTATAAAATGGATAACGAATAAGAACCTGTTGTATAAAAAAATAAATAAAATTCAAAAATCAGAAAGAAGAGGCAGAAGGGCTCTGAGCTCACCTGGGGACCTGAGGGGTGGAAGTCCGTCCTCTGAGAACATGGTATTTGTGTTTTCAGAGGTGACTTTGATGGCTAGTATTATGCATCAACTTGACGGGGCCTCGGGGTGCTCAGATATTTGGTCCAACGTTTTTCTGGGTGTGTCTGTTTCTGGATGAGATTAACAGTTGAATCGGTAGACTGAGTAAAGCAGGTTGTTCTCCCCAGTGTGGGTGGGTCTCACCCAGTGCATCGAAGGCCTGAATAGAACCAACAAGCTGACGAAAAAGAACTTTTCTCGCCTGCCTGCTGAGCTGGAACAACAGTCTCTCCTGCCCACAGACTGGAACTTACGCCACTGGCTCCCCAGGGAGCGGACTGCAGATCCTGGGACGTCTCAGCTTCCAGGACTGCATGAGCCGATTCCTTACATCAATCAATCCGTCTCCAGCTGGTTCCTTTGCCCTGGAGAACCCTCGTACATGCCTACAGCAGTAGCTGCTGTCCCACCGTTCTCCTGACTAGGATTGTTGACCCTCCCACATCGAGAGGTCGGGTCTATACCCCCTCCCTTTGACCCTGGGTAGGCTTGTGACAGAAACGAAAATGACAGGTCATAAAAGGTGATACAGCTTCTGCTTGGTTCTCTTTTCCTGTTGTGACCTTTGCTGATATAACACAGAGAAGTTCAGAGCCCACAGAAGCAAGAAAGCTAGAGGCAGGGCAGGGACCGGGCCGGGCGCCCACCTCTCTGCCTGAGCTGTGCCCCACCTCGGTGGACTCCCACTTCCCACAGCCTGGCCCCTACATTACTGGCAGTTTGATCAGTCTCCAGGCTCCCTGACCCGACTCCCTTGGGGGCACAATGCTGAACAGATGTCCAGCACCCAGAAAACGGAACAGCTTTCTAGGACAAGAGCTCAGTGACAACCCACCGCTCAGTGACAGTTTCCTGAGGGACTCAGGCTATGGCCCTGAAGCGTGTCCTCCCAGTTTCACTTTTAAGACTCCTGCTTGCTGCAGACTCCTGCCCTTCCTCTGACCCTGGAATCTTCCAGAGTATACTTTCCACCAAGGAAAGGGGAGAGAGAAAGATATTTCGCTCCCCATTGTAGGCCAGCTTTTATGTCTCGGTTGGAACAGTGTGGCCTTCCAATCCAGGGAGACAGAGATGGAGACAAGAGGAGACAGACAGACAGACAGACAGTGGGAAGCAGAGAGAGCTGGGAGTCTGAGAGGCTCAGGAGATGAACTCGGCTCAGCCAGTGTTGACGTGGAGCCTGCCCTTTGCCAGCTCTGCTCTGCACTGAGGGGAAAGAGGTAAATGTGCCCCAGCCTTGCCCTTGGGGCCCTTGGAATCTAGGGGATTTGGACACACACGTAAACAAAGTCGAACAAAGACATGTGCTAAGTAAGCCCAGGATGGTCACGAAGGCAGCACTACGGGATTGGGACCAGCTGGCTCAGGGCCCCAGAGCAGGCTGCAAAGAGGGTGACACGGAGCCGAGTTCATTTGTAGTTTTAATACAACAAACATATTCTTGAGCCCTGGCTGTCAGTCAGGCACCGTTCTGTACTCTTTACTTATTTAACTTCATTTAATCAGCAACAAGCCTACATGATTGATATTCTTATCACGCCCATTCTACAGATGAGGAAACTGAGGCATAAGGAGGCATGACCGGCCAAGGTCACACTGCTGGTAAATCACAGAGCCAGGGTTTGAACTCAGGCGTTCAGGCTTCTGGGCTCTTGCTGTAGCCCTTGCCCTACTGCCCTTCCGGATGTCACAGGAGAGCGAGGCTGAGAGGGTCTTGAGAAATCACCTACGTCTGTTTCCCACACTCCCTGTTTCTCACGCCCCCGATCCCTTTGACCACAGCAACACTTAGCAGAAACAGAGATGCCCACATCCCTCTGTGGAGAGTCGGATTCAGGTGGTCTGTCGTGAGGCCCAGAGAGCTGGGTTTTCTACAATTAGCCTGGATGACTCTTCTACCATTGGCCTGGATAATTTTTCTGGTCAGACACTGATCTAATTTGACCTGATTTACCACTAACTTCTACAGGTGAGCAAAGCAACTCAGAGGAGTTTAGAGAAGGCCCAGGATCACATGACCAATCGGCGGCTGAGCCCGCCCCAGAAGCGGCGACCCTGGCTCTCTCAGCCTCCCCCTGACCCATTGTCCTGCAGGCTCTTTGAGGGAAGCCTTCTTTAGAAGAAACTCAAGGAAACGTTTCTTTTCCTGGCTCTGGCTTCTGAGGTGAGGCTGAAAAACCTCTGCAGATCTAAACAAATTAATTCGCTTCCTATGTTGGTCCTGAGTCTGTTGACTTCACCAGTGCCGCCAGCAGTCACATATGTCCTGTGCTTGAGGGCCTCTAAGAGACACTCCCTCACTGCCCAGTCCACCATGGCTCTGCAATTCCCACCATTAGATCCAAGAAGGCTCTGAAATGCAAATGGATTACCTAGGAATGCAGGATGCCCATGGCCACTAGGATCTTTGTTCATCAACAAATCCAGACTTTAAAGGGTTGAGACAAAGGACAGCTGTGCTTTGATAGAGAAAAATGACAAGAAGAAAAAGAAGACGAAAGTTTGAAATCTGGATATCTGAGTGCTGCCACAGAGGCGGACCCAGATGGAAACTAGGTTTCAGGGATTGCAGGAAAACCACCAAAGATCAGCCATCACAAAGCATCAGAGCATAGCTTGGCACCTTATTAGCAAAGTGTTCTTAACTGGAGTGTTTTCCGGTACTCCAGAAATAAATTCCCTTGGGTGGAGACGGTATTGATCTACCTAATATATAGTTCTCTTTTGGAGTAGCTAACTCTAGAGATTTCCTTGAAAAACACACAGCCTCTGGGAAGGACTGACCTCAGGTTGTATATTTTTCCAGCCGAGAACTTGAGGACAATTCCAGATAACACATGCCTCACACATGGGTAATAGTGACCCGACAATGTAACATCCCTGCCTCAGGCCTGTGTTTATTTCTTCCATTCTGCAAGGAAGGCCCTTCTCACCCACAGTCACCCAACGCTAATGTTCCAGAGTCATGCCTTCCTACCCTCTGGAAGGGATGGCTGGAACCCAGCCAGGAGACAATCTCTCTCATGTCTTCATGAAATAAATCACTGAGTTCCCAGTTCTGGAAAGTCATCATGCTGTATTTTAGGAAGATATTTCCTTCCATAGTAAATCAACCAAGCTATTCAAAGGGTGATAGATTGCATCACCTCCAAACACTCTCCAAAAAAGTTGGGTTATCAACCCACCACCCCTCATCCCCTTGCTAGAATGCTAGTGTGTCAAAGATGGGGAAGACTTGAGAGAGCGTGTGACCCAGAGGACACAAGCTCAAATGCTCACAGGAGGCAGACAGGTAAAGTCATGAGCAATGCAAGCCAGGTAGGGGCCATCGTGCCTCTGAGAGTTCATTTCTCAGACAAGTAAATAAAATGCAAAAAAATTTAAGACGCATGTCCTTCTGACTCCAAATCTTTTTTTTTTTTTTTTTTTTTTTTTTTTG
>NW_020175192.1:12018735-12046518 GCF_003031525.2 Neophocaena asiaeorientalis asiaeorientalis
CGGTACGCGGGCCTCTCACTGTTGTGGCCTCTCCGACTGCGGAGCACAGGCTCCAGACGCGCAGGCTCAGCGGCCATGGCTCACGGGCCCAGCCGCTCCGCGGCATGTGGGATCTTCCCGGACCGGAGCACGAACCCGTGTCCCCTGCATCGGCAGGCGGACTCTCAACCACTGCGCCACCAGGGAAGCCCCCAAATCTTTTTCCTTAGGCCAGGTGTATTCATTTCCTGGAACTGCCATAGCAAATTTCCACAAACTACATAGCTTAAAACTACAGAAATTTATTATCTCACAGTTCCAGAGGCCAGGAGTCTGAGATTAAGGTGTTGGCCGGGCCATGCTCCCTCTGAAGGCTCTAGTGGGAAAGCCTCTTCCAGCTTCCGGTGGCTCCAGGCATTCCTTGGTCTATGGCTGTGTAATTCCAGTCTCTGCCTGCATCTTCTCATCTCCTTCTCTGTGTGTCTGTCTCCTCCTCTGTGCCTTATGAAAAGAGTTTCTTGGATTCAGGGCTCACCTACATAATCCAGGATGATCTTATCTTGAGATCCTTAATTTGATTACATCTACAAAGACTCTTTTCCCAAATAAGGTCACATTCACAGGTTCTGGAGGCTAGGACATGGACATAGTTTTTGAGGGCCACCATTCATCCCATACCAGACCAGAGGAGAGAAAGAAGAGAATAAATGAGCCCCTCTGGGATCTGCAGGTGAATCTCAGCCATGTAATTCCCTTTTTCTAATTTCAAAGAGTAATTTGCATCCACGTTTGTTCTTTTACCTTTGTTGGCTGTGTCTCTCCTTAAAACTTCTGCATAGCATCAGTGGTCAGCGTATGCTAACTAAGGATCCAGGCTACCTTGAGCGGCTACAGTCACGACTCACATTCTTTTACGATCCCAGCAGCCCTCATCACTTTTCCTTTGTACAGAGCAGAACTTCTTCTTTCTACTTTTGAGTCCATTCTCTACTCCTTCCTCTGCCCCACCTCTCCCCTAACCCAGTGCTACCAAGACTGTCTCTTCCTCATTCCGGAAGGGCTCCTAACACATTTTAGCCTGAATCAGAAACACCCGAAGGACTTGCTCAAGTAGAGGTGGCTGGGCTCACCCTCAGAGATCATGACTCAGTAGGTCCCAGCTGATGCTGATGCTTCTGGTCCCAGGGCCACCGAGACAAGCACTGCTCTAGCACAGCACCATTCTCCTTCCTCCTCTGGTGGTGTTCACTTATTCTCATCCCCCCAGGACCACATCCGCCTTCCTCTGCGCCCTGTGGTCGCTTGCTCAACCCTATCTGCTGGAGTTACCTCCAAACAACTGGAGCCACAGCTGATTCAGCTTCCATCCTACACACATAGAATCCTACCTAACCATTTCATACCTTTGATGTTGATGAAAAACCTTTCTGCTATTCCTCCACTCTCTTAGTTCTCCAAGTCAAAGCTGAGGAAACCCAAGTACGTAACTTGGACTTACAATCAAAAAGCAGGAACATCTAGTCCTGAACGGGGAAGGTGGCAGCCTTGGTGACAAGCCTGACTTTAGATGCTCTCAAAGGACTAAGAAAATGGGCGGTCTGGAGTTGGCTCCGACCCAGTCTGGGACAATTACTGAGAAAACATCCAAGCCCACTTCCACCCCCTCCTCCACCCATGCTCCTTCTGTCCTCACCAGACCCACGTGCCCCAGAGCATTGCAACCCTTCTCCAGGGGGAGCGTCCAGATGCCAACAGACTGTCTTCCCAGGATGTTGAGCAACACATGGCGAAGTATTTCCAGCATTCGTGCTCTCCCCCAACGGCCTGCAAGACATTTTCTCTAAGGAATTTCAACACACATAACTACTGCTTTGTTCCGATGTGAATGAGGGTTTGTCTGGGTGCCAGTGTTTCACCATGTAGGAGATTAGCAACATGAGCTGAAGCCTCTTAGCAGCCACATTACAGGCTTAACGATCTTTCTTCATATTATGCGCAAATGTCAAACAGTCTAGAAAAAAAAGGGGGGAGGGCGTCAGTCCTGTTTGGAGAGCTAATTAATATAGACAGTCTGCTGTTATGAACCCTTTTAACGTCAAGTCCCCAACAACAGTTTCGGTAAAGATGGTTTGAGCTAAGCATGGACCGGGTACTTTAGCCAGGGTCCTGCTAGCAGAGTGTTGATATTCAAAAGCTCATCACACTTTCCCCTTCTGGCCACATAAGTGCAATTAAAAAAAAAAATGAGAAGTCAATTCAAAAAGATACATGTGCCACAATGTTCATTGCAGCACTGTTTACAATAGCCGGGACATGGAAGCAACCTAAATGTCCATTGACAGATGAATGGATAAAGAAGATGTGGCACATATATACAATGGAATATGACTCAGCCATAAAAAGAAATGAAATTGAGTTATTTGTAATGAGGTGGATGGACCTAGAGTCTGTCATACAGAGTGAAGTAAGTCAGAAAGAGAAAAACAAATACCATATGCTAACACATATTTACGGAATCTAAGAAAACGGCACTGATGAACCTAGTGGCAGGGCAGGGATAAAGACGCACACATAGAGAATGGACTTGAGGACACAGTGGGGGAAGGGTAAGCTGGCACGAAGTGAGAGAGGGGCATGGACATATACACACTACCAAATGTGAAATGGATGGCTAGTGGGAAGCTGCTGCATAGCACAGGGAGATCAGCTCAATGCTTTGTGACGACCTAAAGGCATGCGATAGGGAAGGTGGGAGGGAAGCTCAAGAGGGAGGGGATATGGGGATATACGTATACATACAGCTGATTCACTTTGTTATACAGAAGAAAGTAACACAACATTGTAAAGCAATTATACTCCAATAAAGATAAAAAAAAAAAAAGAATAAGTCAAGCACTAGTGGTTCTGGTTTACATATAGCTCTGACGTGCCAAGTGGCCAGTTGACTTCTCAGTGGATGGAGACCCAGGTGGAAGGGAAGCTCCAACTTGGTACTGGGTTGATGGGATACAGGGACCAGGTGAGGATGCGCTGGAGGTCTTCTGCTATGACAGGGCCGTCCCATCACTCAGTTCCCTCTCCTGTGGTCTTAGAAAGCTTTATTGAGGGATCTATAGTTGTTTGGTAGGGCTGCCATACAAAGTACCACAGACTAGGTGGTTTAAACAACAGAAATTCATTTTATCACGGTTCTGGAGGCTCAAAGGTCAAGATCAAGGTGTCGGCAGGGTTATTTCCTCAGAAAGTTCCTCCCAGGCTTGCAGGTGGCCGTTGTCTCCCTGTGTGTCGCGCGGTCTTCCCTCAGTGTGCATGTCTGTATCCTAATCTCCTCTTCGTATAAAGACCCCATTCATATTGCATTAGGGTCCACTCATATGACCTAATTTCACTTCATTTACCTCTTTAAAGACTTTATCTCCAAATATAGTCACATTCTGAGGTACTGGAAGTTAAAATTTCAACATATAAGTTTTGAGAGGACACAATTCATCCCAGAACAGTATCATCATTCATTTAAATTATATACCACACCTCATTGGTTGTAAGATGCATATTTTCCCACATTTGAACCCCTGTGAGATCACGCCACATCTAACCATCTCTGGTGCTCAGATATTGATGGGAATAGTTTTCTCTGTGAGTGGCGCACAGAGTAATGGTGCACCCTACAACAGATGACATCTTGGAGTCAATGAATTTAGTCCTCAAATACACCACTGAAGTAGCTACTATTTTTATCCTCATTTTACAAACGAAGAGCTTGAAGTATACAGGTTAAGCAACTTGCCCAAGGACACCAGCTAGAAAGTGGTGGAAGCGGGTTTCATACCCAGTGAGTCTGACTCCCAGGCCCACCCTCTTAACCACGGTACAGGACTGTCTCCTGGGCGTGCGGTGAAGCGAAATGAGTTAGCGCTCGTGGGGCACTCGGATCAGTGCCTGGAACAGAGCACCTGGTAATCTATGCTAGCAACTGTTATTCCTTATTTGAGGGCATCATAAATGGCATGGGTGTACCTCACAGTGTGTTCCTGATAACAGGGTCATCGCCATAGTGATGTGTGACCCTGGTGCCTTCCCCCTTCATGAGCGAACACTTTAGGTCTAAAAAAATATAATAAAAGTGTACCTGTTTGTTCCTTCAACCTCAATGTATGCTTTCTAATCATCTACCATATACAAGGTTTGATGAGCTTTGAAGGAAAAAATAAATAAATAAGGAAGATGACTGTTTTTGAGGGACTTAGCGTCAAGCAGGGGAAAAAGGTAACAGGTAAGTACATGTGAAGGGCTGCGTGACAAATGACATTCGGGTGGCATTAAGGAGTCACAATAAGAGCTGAGCGGATGGGCATTGCGCGTGGCCCGTCAGAAAGATGGAGTGGGGGGTGGAAGCATTCGTTGCTGGGACTTAAACGATGGGTGTGATTTCAAAATGGGCCAAGAAGGTGATTGCAGCCAAAACACAGCACAGACAAAGACCCAGAAGTGAGGCTATCCTATGCGAAGTGCAGCTCGGTTGACCAAACTCTACATGTAGGCGTAATGGAAGATGAAACCAGAAAGGCAGGTTAGGCCAGACTGCTGGCAGCCTTGAATGTTACAGTAATTAACGTAAACTAATTAGAAAGCAAATTAAAAGTCCTTCACGTTTGAAGATTTGGAGGTCAGGAGCAATTCTGCCTGGGGAAATTCACCTGGGGATAGTGATGTATAGAGTGGAGATGACGTGGGCTCAGAAGCCAGGGAGGAGCTTGCTGCAGTGGTCCAGGCGGACCGACTCATCCTAATTTCTTGGGACCTTCCCAGTTTTAGCATGGACAGTCCTGCGTTCCTCAGCCCCAGGCAAGCCAGGAGGGTTGGCCACCTGGTCCTCATGAGAGAAGGAGGCCCTAAACTCGACTGCAGGAGATGGAGGGAGAGGAACGCCATAAAGGTGGGAGACATAGTGAAGGGATGATCTATCCCCCGTGGGAACTGGTCAGGTGGGCAGTGGGTAGAGGACAAGAAAGATTTAACCATATTTTAGTTCGTGAGCCCGGTTGTTGAGGAAAAGGAATCAGTAGGTCAGGGAGCAAAGCTGAGTTTGGAGGAATAGACAAGGAATTTCATTTCAGATGCTCTGAGTTAAGGTGGTTTGGGGCCAGCCAGAGGGGCTTGTGAGTGTGTGGACCCGGGGACGGTCAGAGCTGCCAGGACAGACTCTGGAACCATCGCCTGGAATGTGGCCACTGCCCAAGGTTGTGTGAACCGCCAAGGGCAGCCTGCAGGGGAGAGTCAGCTCCTGGGGTCAGAGAACAGGCAGTGTGGTGGCACTAAGTCTCCTGTCCTTCTCTGCCCTCTCCCACTTCCCTGCTCTCTTTGCTGGTCCTATCGTGTGTACCTCCCCTGAGGTGTCGATTGTAGGCTCCGACTGGCAGTGCCACTCCCTCTCCGCTTGGCTGCCCTGTCCCCGCAGTCCCGGCTGTCTGGGTCATAAGCAAAGCAGGGCGCCTACGTCTGGGTGTGCTCAACCTGACTTCCTACCCACAGTGGGTAGTGCCAAGAATATCGGTTGATTCCCCCGGAAGACTGACCTTGTATGTTCTAGATTTTATCAAAAGCATAATTGTAACCTAAGCTAAAGAATTCTGTGGGTTTGTCTAGCCGGCTCACCTGTTGGAGCCCATCACTTTCAACCGTGACCCCATCCAACTCAGTTTCTCTAGTAACCTGACTCCAAGAGTTCACAGCCCCCCGGGACCTCTCATCACCTTGTCTTACCATCTGCTCATGGCTCTGCACTCCCTCCTTGTCCTCTTTTTCCTTCTTATCCACTTACATCCCAAGGTTAATCGTTACTAATCACTCCCTGCCAAGCCCTCAGCTCCCTTGGCCTCTCTTTTACAAAGTGCGGTTTTGACAAAACCACAGCCCTGATCATTCCTGCTCTCCCCCCACCCCTCCCCTGTGCTCTGGCAAGCATGAGAGGAAGAGTGGGTGTCCTCCCCCCTCCTCTGATTTTTGAAGCGTTAATTATCCTTTAATGTCCTGCCCAAAGAGAGCGTCTTCTCTAAATGAAGCCATGGACCACCACCCCTCCCCCACCCCTCCCCTGTGCTCTCATAGTCTCTCGGTCACTCCTTTGGGGGACAGATCATTTCTGCCTCCACTGTAACACTGCATCATTGGGGCTGTCCTCCTCCCACTTTGGATGACACGCCAGGGTCTAGCGTGCAGCCCTCTGCAAACGTTTATCCCTAGCCGAGGGCCGTTTTCTGCTTTTGAGAGGAATAAGTGTGTGTGTGTATGTCCTACTATAGACTGCAAACTCCTTGAGCATAGGTACTTTATGTTTTGTTATTGCCTTTGTTTAAATTACAAGTGTCCCCTCCCCATTGTTTGCTTAAGAATATCCTATTTATCTCTTAAATTCCACTGACTCTGTGAAACCTGCTTAGACACCTCAGGACAAACTAGCCCTCTGCTTTACATATGTCATAATGACAGTGATTAAACATTAATTGTGTCATGGTTTCTTTAGGTATAAATCTGTTATCTTTCCATGAGAAGCTGAGACATGGGTATTATTCATGTTTATATCCCTAGCTCTTTGCCTAGTGTCCAGCACATATTAGGGTTAGAAATATGTTGTTGACCCGAACTCAAGACATTTCACAAGTAGAAGTCCAAATAAATAAGGTCAGAATTATATAGCGTGACTTTAAGAGGCTGGAAGTTTTCTCCCAAATTTTTGTAACATCCGACTAGGGCAGGAAATTGCACCAGAAGGGTCCAATCTTTTTAGGTTTAAGGCTTAGACGGTGTCACAGTGAGACTTTCTCAAGATGGCGCTCCATTTGGGTTCTGTTTCAAGCTGTCCCATCCCAGGAGACTTGGAGGGTCGAGAGGACACCAAGCATTCAAGGGTCCTGGGGCAAGCCTCGCATGCCCACTATGTGATTTATTCAGGATATCAGCGCCGATACTGCAGTTCCCCAGAAACCGCCCAGTCCACGGTCAGGAAGGGGAACAGAAGCAAACACTGCTCAACCAGAGGGAAACTTTGGAGGAAGGAAATGGGCTACAGAGAAAATAAGAAAGCAAACTCTTAAGTGTACCACTAATTTGCAACTCATCTTACATCATCCTCCCCCCAGTTCTGTTGTTTGTCTGTTTCCCCATAATTTAGAAAATGAAATCACTTCGTACCCTGCAGTGCATTTAACACACATTTAGAGGAGGGACATAGCCTGCTTAATGCCAACTCTGCTTTCACAACCTAGAGATAAAAATCAGAAACCCATCTGACCTTTGACAGAGTTATGCCAGTTGCTTTGGGCAGGATCAGGAGAGGCTGCCACACCAGCGACAAAGTGAAACCAACCTCAGAACAGGGAATGAGCAAAATGAAATTCTCTGCTGTTCACACCATTAGTACTGCATGCAGGTGGATGCACCATTCAAATGGTGACAATGAAGGCAGTTTAAGAAGTAATAATGTCTTATATACACTACTTTACATAAAATAGATAACCAATGAGAACCTACTGTAAAGCACAGGGAACTCTACTCAGTGCTCTGTGGGGACCCAAATAGGAAGGAAATCTTATAAAAGGGGGTTATATGTATATGTATAACTGACTCACTTTGCTGTACAGCAGAAACTAACACAATATTGTAAAGCAACTATACTCCAATAAAAATTAATTTTTTAAAAAAAGAAGTACTAGTGTCTCTGTGAGGATGGATGACTCCATCCACAGGGCCGTGGGCATAAGGTGGAGGATTTTCCTTGACAGCTTTTTCTGCTGTGAGAATCTAAGGCTGCAAATAAAACACCAGAATTGTTATGGGTGTTTTTCCAGTTTTTTTTTGTGTGTTTTCCAAGAAAAGTCCATTTTAAAGCAATACATTTCAATTAATTTTACAAACAGAGAAATTCTCGAAATTTAATAGAATATTTTCTCTTCTTTTTCCCTCCTTTTGCAAAGTCTCAGTGTAACTGGCTCAGTGAAAAGAACAAACAGACGACAGATGGTAGGTATTAGGGATTCAACAGGCACAATTATTTGGTCCACTCTTTCCAAATATTATTTCTCGAGGACCCTCAGTGTGTCTGGCACACTATTAAGTGCTAAAGGAATTGCAAAAAATGCAAAATGCTATGCTCCCTGCCCTCAAAGAGCTGCGTGCTCACTAGAGATTCAAGGTGTCCGCGCAGAAAACTACTGCAGCATCTGGTGAGTTTCAACAGCCCTTTCCATTGGCCTGGCCCCTCCCAGAAAGTTGCATTTAAAAGAGCCCAACATCCTGAGTCTTTGGTGTTTCCACCATAGAATCTTATGAGAACCCTGTAGCTGGGTAGTTTTGCACACTCGTGTGATTACCAAGCTTCGTGTCCTGGCTACTGCCCCTTCCATCCATTAAATCAACAAGCAACAAGCACTGCTTCAGGTATAAAGTCTCTGCTCTTTCCCCCAGATTCTCATCCTCAGCTGTGGCCCAGGCCCCCATCTCCTCTAGAAGTGATCCTTGACCGTCGATGTTGTGTTGTACAGGCTGTGTGTCAGGGAAAGCAAAGTTGCAGCTTATAATGAGGGGGTGGAAAGTGTGTGTGTGTGTTTTGGGGGGCGGGAAACAAGATGAGAGAGGTTTGCTTTAAAGAGGAGCAGTAGTCTAGAGGGTCTAGACTCAAGTCCTCTAGCCTGTGTCCTTGAACCTGTGTCCTCAAGTCTGCATCCTCGAGCCTGTGTCTTCTAGACTGTGTGACCCAGACTGTGGCCTCTAGAATATGTCCCCCAGTCTGTGTCCTTGAGGCTATAGATTACCTTGAGTCTAGACACCCACCGTTCTTCCCTCACCTGTTCTTTTCCTTCTCCCTTCTCCACACATCGCACCTTAATGTTTGACACGGTTAGGAAATGAACAGTCCTCAGGCCAATCTAGTGAATTCATTTGGTGATCTTCAGACTGTGCACCTTGGCAACCTAGGGCAGCAAAGACAGCTTGCAGGAGTTTCCCATGAAATATTTTCCATCAGATGCTGAAGACACAAATTGCCCAGTATACCATTTGTTAAAAGCCATTTACCACGTCAAGATTCTGCCTAAGGTTTCCTTTGTAAAAGAGAGTTCTACCACTAAAACATGTTTAAGCCACTGTACTAGTTACTGATTGCTGCACTAAAAATAAGGGTGACACTCAGATATGGTTAAGGAACAACTCTGAAGCCAGGACTCTGAGGCTCATTGCTCAATAGACAGATGAATCACGATTACCAATGGCGTTGATTCCTTCTGCATGTACTGATTGTCTGCAGTAACCCCCATGCTGGGCCAGGTGCTGGGGACACAAAGGTAAATCATATTTAGTTCCTGACTTAAGGAGCTTCCAGCCTAGTACTTTGTATTTGAAATTAAAGGCTGTATTGAACTTTTTTTCACAATACTTAATAACATTGTTCCATGAAAAGAGCCTGACATTCATCATCAGATGTCCTGAGTTCTAGCCCACTCTTTGTGTCTTGTCAAACCTCAGTTTCTCGTTGGTGATACGTGGCTAATAATTCGCTAAGTTACCGTGAAGGGCCAGGAAAATATTGGATGTAAAATCACTCCGTAAGTGTTCACCTGCTACACAGTCTAAAGCATTCTGCTTTTTGTGACCTGAATTTTTCTCTGAAGACTTCAGAGTGAGGGACTTCCCTGGTGGTCCAGTGGTTAAGACTCAGTGCTTCCAATGCAAGGGATGCAGGTTCAATCCCTGGTTGGGGAACTAAGATCCCACATGCCACGCGGAGCAGCCAAAAATAAAAAGACTTCAGAGTGAGGAAGTCCAGAAGGGCCTGGCTCATCCTGACTCCCCCTGAGCCCAGGAGCCACCCGGCTGTGTGACAATGGCAAGAGCAGAGGCCTTGACAGAACTCTAAACTTGGGCTCTATCCTTTACAAGCTGTGTGACGTCAAGCAGGTGACTCCCCCTCTCTGAGCCTCAATTTCCTCCTCACTAAAGCAGGACCATATTTCCTCCTCAGGAGGCTGCTATGCAGATGAAGTGAAATAATGCACATTATGTGCCTGGTTCAGTGCCTGGCACATGGAAACTCTTGAAAAGATATGTTATCTGCCAAGCTCCTCAACTTCCCCCACCCTGCAGCTCTCTGCCGTATGGCTCTATTCTGTCCAAACGTCTACACAGTCATCTGCTGCTTGGGGGCAACATATAAAGAAAGGCTTCTAGGCTTTGCAGTACACTTTCAGAAGAGCTTCTCTTTAAGCCAGGCTTACCACCACACTGAGAATGTTTTCAAGCGGATAAGTGATCCAGAAGCTGTTCCATTTGTCCAATTCACTCAACAGGTACTTATTGATTGCCCACTGTGAGCGTCTCACAGGCACTCCTAGAGTGAGAATGACCTTAGGAAAGAACTGGTCACTGTTCTTTATCTGGTAAGAGCTATGGAGCTCTGAGAACATCCTGTACCCGATAAGCGTGTCAGAAGACAGCTGTTTGCAGGGCCAAGTGGTGAGGAACAAAAGGACATCTCAAGCCTCAGCCAGGGGGCACTGGCTGCCTGCTGGGCAGTGGAAGTGTCCTGCCAGTTTAGCATCGACACAAGCAGGAAGCCAGCTCCACCCAGCGGACCACACTTAAGGTTCTTTGTATGTCAAGAACATGGGGCATTAAATGAAATCCAGACGTGCACCTGGACCACAGAAGGTGACAACACTACAGCACGAGCACTGTCCCCAGGGCCCTAGAATCCTCCCTGTCATTTGCATTTAAATGTTTGGAGCCAAGTGCATTAGGCTAGGTGTAGGCTATGGGAAATACTGTGTAATTACCTCGGGAGAGAGAAGGAAGGGGCAGCCGCCCCCGTGCTTAGGAAGAGCGCTGCCAGCCGCTTGCTTTGGAACCGCAAGTGGACACTTGTCAGGCGGCCATCCATCCCCGGAGCACATCCTGCCAGCACAGAGTAGACCCTGCCCTTCTCTGTGGCCAACCCTCAAGCTCTACAAGCCACCAACAAAGGCTGTGTGATAATAGACACAGTCTGAAGGCTCAGTCAGACCTCACAGCTGACTCTTTGGTCAGCAAAGACCTCAGGAAGGCAGCTGGACAACGTTCAAGTTCAATAACTTAACTCAGGAAGTGACCTGAGCATCCCAGCAAAAAACAAACAAGCAAAAACAAACAAAATAAAACGTAAAAAACTGGATTAGAATCAAGTGAAAAGACATTCATTCAGAATTTCCATGGAGTTCAGATCCCTTAACTCTTATGTCAGCAGCAATGGCTTCAATAACTCAAGAAGGTGTCGATTCTTAAAAAGAGCCAAGTGCAAATTCAGCTCAACTGAATAACCCCTGATCACAGCTCTCATCTTGGCTTTAATTCTGTTTGGTTAGACCCTGACAAGTTAAAACCCTCTCTCAGCCACACTGGAACCATTAAGTTATTAGGTGTTTCCCAGTACAGTTCTAAATCAACCCATTTTTGCAGAAACCCCTTATTATCTTTAATATTTTTTTATTGATTTATTTAATTTTGGCTGCGTTGGGTCTTCATTGCTGCGCACGGGCTTTCTCTAGTTGCGGTGAGCGGGGGCTACTCTTCGTTGCGGTGCGCGGGCTTCTCATTACGGTGGCTTCTCGTTGTGGAGCACGGGCTCTAGGCGCACAGACTTCAGTAGTTGTGGCACAGGGGCTCAGAGTTGTGGCTCGCGGGCTCTAGAGCTCAGGCTCAGTAGTTGTGGCGCATGGGCTTAGTTGCTCTGCAGCATGTGGGATCTTCCCGGACCAGGGCTCGAACCCATGTCCCCTGCATTGGCAGGCTGATTCTTAACCACTGCACCACCAGGGAAGCCCCCTTATGATCATTAAATAGCACAGGAAGGAGAGAAAAAATGTTATAGGCTGTGGGGTTTGGGTTTGGGAAATAGAACTGCAGAGCAGGGTTTGTTGGTACAGATGAAGTCCTAACAAACAAAAAATTGTTCTCACCTCCCCCTTTTCTTTGAAACTCAAACTCCAGAAGGCAGTGGAGTTCCAGACACCAACTGCTGCATTAGGCAATCCATAATGAACAGGAAGCACCCACATACCTGTGCAGGATTAACTCCACTACCCGGCAAGTGGATGTTATGCGGTGGAGTAGTCTGCATTATTTATAAGCATAATCAGCTGGAGAGTGTGAATGAGGTCATAAACTCTGCTGTCTCGTCATCCCTTTTGTCTATGTAAAGTCTTCTCAAAATCTTACGGGAGCATTTCTCAGAGGACTGTGGGAATGTCTTTGATGTCTGTGAACAAGTTCCAGGCTGTTCTTCTCCCACTGGGCATCCACCTGGTCTCCACTGAGGAAAGGCCGCCCTCCCCACCCAGGACCTGTCTTCCTGTGTCTCCACATCTGCCCCTCCTCCCAGTGCCGGGTATAAGAGCTGCATTACTCCAGCCCTCGCCATCCTAGAGCCAGGCCGGTCCCTGCAGAAAATAGAAATGGGCAGGATACTGACCTTTCCTTCCAAATGGACACCCCTCCACTGTCACCATCTCTTCCTTCAGTCCCTCAGGTGTCTTAGCACCTAAAACTTTCTACTCCAGGATCCTATTCTGGGCCTTACTTCCAGGAAAAACAACTCACCTAAGACACCTCAAGGCCCCACATGCCTGAATGAGTTTAAGCTCATCCAGGATTACTCTGCTCTAAGAAACCCCAGAAGTTCACAAGGCGAGGCCAACATTTGAGAGGAAGTTTGCAAAGGAGGTGAGACTTGAACAGGATTTTGAAACCAAGGAGCCAAATAGGTAGCAAAGAGGACGGAAGATGTTACAAGAACTCAAGAACTTTGTCTAGTCACTGAGAAGGAAAAAGAGGCAATGATGTTGCTGGGAGCCCAGCCCTGGGCAAGGTTCTTTCCACATGTGTCATTTCATCTACTCCACAGACAACTTTATTAGTTCCCATTGTTTTACAGATGAGAAAAACAGCACTTTGACGGATCAAGTAACAGTCTTTGTTACACCCTGGATCATACTTTGGGAAGCGCTCCTCAAAGGAGTTCTCAATGGAAGAGTCAGCTTTCCGGAAAACACAGGGTAGCTCTGAGCATCTCTTCTCTGGGGTAACGGGACACTGTGGGCTGGGAGAATGGAGGCAGTTGTCTTCCTGGCGTCTTGCACACTAGGTCCTTGGTCCACACCGCACACTCCTTTGGGCATGACCACGTCTGCAAGATCATCGTCGTTACTTCTCAGATCAAGAGAGGTACAAGGTGCCCAAACCCCAGAAAGGGGGCATGGGATTGAAAATACTTGACGCCCTCTTTGTCTATGAGCAGAGGAGCCTGGGAAGAAAATAAAGCGATTGATAGCTCTGCTTCTAAATACAACGATTTTTATGCTTCCCCTGGCGCAAGTTCAGAGGAGACCCCCTTCCATGGCTTAATTTGCATGGGCATATCTAAATTCAGACTGGCGGGATTATTCAAAGCTACTTAAGTCCTAAACCATTGGGCTTCCCTGGTGGCGCAGTGGTTGAGAGTCCGCCTGCCGATGCAGGGGACACGGGTTCGTGCTCCGGTCCGGGAAGATCCCACATGCTGCAGAGCGGCTGGGCCCATGAGCCATGGCCGCTGAGCCTGCGCGTCCGGAGCCTGTGCTCCGCAACGGGAGAGGCCACAACAGTGAGAGGCCCAAGTACCGCCAAATAAAACAAAAAAAAAGTCCTAAACCATGGATAGGAATGGAACCCAGTAAAGCAAGGGACGAGTGAGCAGGTTTCTGTGGTCCTTAGCTATTCATGCAGACAACGGTGTACTGAGTGTCTTCTATGGGCAGTGCCTTTCTATGTGCTGGGCTAAGGGCCGGGGGAAGATGGGAAGGTAAATAACTCAGGGTATTTCATACATTGCTGGTAGGAATGTAAAATAGTACAGACACTCTGGAAAATAATTCGGTAGTTTCTTTAAAAACTAAACATACACGTACCATATGACCCAGCAATCACACTCTTGGGCGTTTATCCCAGAAAAATGAAAACTTACGTACACACAAAAGCGTGTACATGATTGTTCATACCAGCTTTATTTGTAACAACTGCCTCCCAGATAGGACAACCAAAACGTCCTCCAACAGGTAAATGATTAAACAAACTGTGGAACATCCGTACCGTGGCATACTCTATCAGCAATAAAAAGGAATGAACTATTGATAACACGCCACTGCTTGGATGGATTTCAAGGATATTCAGCTGACTGAAAAAACCCCTTCTCTAAAGGTCACACACTGTATGACTCTATTTATCTAACATTTTCAAAATTTCAAAATTATAATGATGGAAAACACATTAGTGGTTGCCAGAGGTTTGGGAAGTTTGAGGGGGAAAGTAGGTGGGTCTGACTATAAAGAGCTTGCACAAGGGAGATCTTTGTGATTGAAGGAGTAGTTCTGCACCTTGACTGTGTGTTGGCTACATAGTCTGGCATGTTCTAGAAAGATCTAGCATGCACATACACAGCACCAATGCCAGTTTCTTGGTTTTGATGTGTTATAGTTATGCCACACGTAACTACTGGGGCACATTCTTAAAGGTTACATAGGACCTCTCTATACTATCTTTGCCACTTCCTGTAAATCTTTATTTCAAAATAAAAAGTTTAAAAAAATTTTTAAAAACCCCAACAACCTCAGGGTCCCTAACTTCAAGTGAAAATCAACCTCTCTTTCTCTCTCCTCGAAAGAGTTTTGTTCGCTCCTCAATAAACAAAGGAGCTGATAGAGTGACATCAACAGGGTATCTTCCCCTATTGGAAACACTCAGCCTGGGCCCATCTATACCCGCAACAGTTTTCAAACTCACCCACAGTTTCACTGCTATACTCGAGTTTTAAAGGACAGGTGTAGGGCTTCCCTGGTGGCGCAGTGGTTGAGAGTCCGCCTGCCGATGCAGGGGACACGGGTTCGTGCCCCGGTCCGGGGAGATCCCACATGCCGCGGAGAGGCTAGGCCCGTGAGCCATGGCCGCTGAGCCTGTGCGTCCGGAGCCTGTGCTCCGCAACGGGAGAGGCTGCAACAGTGAGAGGCCCGCCTACCGCAAAAAAATAAATAAATAAAAATAAAGGACAGGTGTACCAATGGGTTAAAAAAAAAAAATGCCAGTGATGAAACAAGGAAATACTCAGCTGAACTTTGCAAATCCCAAACTCTGTATACAAATGAACACAGAAGCATGGCTTGGAACAAAGATGACCCTGTAATCCAATCCTCTCTGTGCAAATAGGAGTATGTGAGTGGGGGCGGTGTGCTCCTTGATCGAAACCTGTGTTCAGGGGAGGTGGGTCGTGCCTCGGCCTTCGAAGGCCATTTATGTTGGAGGTCAGCAGCATCTCAAGACCTGAGAGCAGAACGAGCTACTAATCAAGGCTGCTTTTTTGTGTGGCTGAAAGTGAGAAACACAGGACCAAGGGTCAGAAGGTTTGAACTGGAATCACAGCTCTGTAGCTCACGGAGGAGAGTTCCCAGGCAACCCCTATAGACCCGTGAGCCTCAGTTTTCCTATATTTAAATAAGAGGTGGGGGGGTTAACGATACTGGGCCTGATGATCACATAGCAGCACCGAGAGTCTAAAGAGGTATTGGAAACCCTGCTGTAAGCTGCTTAATGCATCACAAATGTAAGAGATTCCCAGTGTCACTGGTATGATAGTCTCCAGAGCAGTATATGTATTTAGAAAATTCAAGTAATCCCATTGTGATTCTGTGTGTTTCCTACCATTTCCCTTCCACAGAAGCGAAAAGTAGCTACCTGCTGAATAGAAGGCATGCCCAACAGAGAGATGGGCAATTTTTCCTGAATTCTGTGAAGACTCTAACCTTCCTACTTGGAGGGTATTATGCTTAGTGAAATAAGTCAGACAGAGAAAGACAAATACTGTATGATTTCACTTACACGTGGAATCTAAAAAGTACAACAAACTAGTGAATATAACAAAACAGAAACAGACTTGCAGAGAACTAGTGGTTACCAGTGGGGAGAGGGAAGCAGGAGGGGCAAGATAAGGGTTGGGGGTTAAGAGGTACAAACTATGATGTGTAAAATAAATAGGCTACAAGGATATATTGTACTGCCCAGGGAATATGACCTATATTTTATAATAACTAGAAATGGAATACAATCTTTAAAAATTGTGAATTACTGTGTTGTATACCTGAAACTTATATAATATTGTAAATCAACTATACCTTAATTTTTTAGAAAAACTATAAAAATAAATTAAAAATGATCACATTAACTCAATTTTAGAAAGAGAGAAATGAATCAGAAAGATGGTAGAATGTTGTAGGTTCAAATACGTGTTTGTATTTTTCTGTTCATATTTTCACTGTAGTGATCATAGTATTTTATTTTGAAAAATGAAACTTCTAAGAGGAGAAAGTAATGTAGTCCAATTATAGTCAGTAAAAAATAAATTAAATTAAATTAAAAAATAAAATTTCTGATGTTTTAAAAAAAAAATCTAACCATCCTGCTTCAACTGACTGTCATATAAACGCTAGTAATTATCAGGTATGCTGCTAAAACAGCCTGGGCCTAGTTTTTATTGTTTCCAAAAATCTGTCTTCTTTTCTTCTGCTAGAGGCAGAGAAACCCACAAGAGGGAAGCCCCGTGAGGCCAGGGAAGGAAGCCCAAAGCTTAATTCTGTCCCAGCACTGCCACAGTGATGTCACAGACAGCCCTTAGAGGAAGCTGCAACTAAGCCCCTACTGTCCCTGCATGCCTTGTCCTGGGCTCAGGAACCCCACTCCCTGGAGCAAAGCTGATGGCTGCTATGAGAACAGGTCCAGTTGGCCTCCCAGGGGGCTCTCAGCAACTATGCGCTTCCTATTTCGTGGTTAATTATTCACCCTTAGCTTACAAAAAGCAGGCAGGAGCTCAGTCTGTAAAATCCTCATCCAAACACCATACCAATGGTTTTTCTCTTGTCGAAAGAGAAAGCCCCAATTTCTTAACAAGGCATGCAAGGTCCCTCACAGTTTCTTCCTAATCTAGCCTTTCAGTTCCATATCCAGTTCTATCTATCTGTCTATCTATTTAACTATCTATCTATCCATCTATCTATCATCTACCTATCATCTATCTACTACTTATCCATCTACCTATCTATCATTTATCCATTTACCTACCCATCTACCTATCTATACATATATGAAAATAACCACATGGGAGAAAATTATTCTAAGTTCCAAGGGACCCCCTGATGTAAATTGTATCTGAAACAGTAGATGTATTTATTTATCGACTCTAACAGCCACATGAACTTAGATGCAAAATGTAATTGTACCGATATTACACTCTTGCTTTCCATGTGGGCAGAAAAAGCTCTTAGCAGTACTATCTTCTCACAGATTCACTATTTCTTGTTAAGAAAAGTTTGATTTTTATGCTGCCTTTTAAAGTCATTCTGACTCACAATGATCTCCACTCGCCCCATAATTCTCAAATCCTCATCTGCTCTTCACAAACAGTTCTGTGTCATCTCTCAGTAGGTTGGATGTCCTCGTTCTGTCTTTGTTTTAACTCCCAGTGAGTTTGTGTCCACGCTCAGATGGTCAGGTGGCTACAGACGACCCCCAGGACGTGCCCAGCTGTGCGAGTTCTCCTGTTACGGCTACACTCTGCTTTTGGCTCCAACTCCAAACACCTTTACTAATTCACTTTCTCATACTTTCAGTCGCAGATACACACTCGAATGCCTACTGAGCAACACTTGCTGTAAATAATGCCTTCGGTTGGTCACCTCCCTAGTTTACCCTCATCTGGAAGCAGGGTTCTGAACACCCTCATCTCCTGTTCTAGTTACACAGTTTTTTGCAGATGTCCTAGCAAGCGTTGGGCTCCCTTGACTGTGTCTTTGGTCTGTGAATTTCACCTGTCTTGTTGCATTTCATTGCTTTTGCTATCAGAATCCTACCTCCCTTCGAAGCCCAGCATAAATCCCTCTTCCTCTGAGAAACTTTCGCTGGCCACCCACAGTTGGGTCTGAGGTAGTATAAGCAGGCACTGCACTTGGACTCTCTGCCAGGTTCGGCACTTGCTGTGTTTCTATCTGTTGTTATTCTTTCTTCAATAAGATGACAATGCCTGAAAGGCAAGGACTGTCCATCTCTACAAGGCACGTTGCCCTTCGTGAGCATCTCACTGCTCATTCGTAGATGAAATGACACAGGAGTCCTGTAAGAATGAGCCGCTCACAATATGTTGTGAGCACGAGCTCTTCCATGCCTGCCTCGGTGGAAAATGTTAGTTCTAGAATCCCAGAAGAGCCCTGACCACCAAATCCTTGGCTAGAAGGCTCTTTGGGGTATATAAAAATTCCCTGCCCTTTGGACAAATGAAGAAACTAAAGCCAAGATAAGGGTGATGGTTCACATTTGTACAGCTAGTTAACAGCAGAGCTTAAACTAGAATAAAATAAGAAGGCACAACAATCCAGAACAAGTAGTATAAAGTTCAGTTCCTTACTGAAGTGTTTGAAGAGTCAGAGAACATCTTCCGTAATATCAATGATCACTGTCGTCAACATCTACTGAGCACCTTCCAAAGTCAAGGCTCTTCTTGTGGGGAGGGGGTACTGGATGGAGGTGGTCAAAAGGTACACACTTTCAATTATAAGATAAAGAAGTTCTAGGGATGTAATGTACAACATGATAAATATAATTAACACTGCCATATGTTATATATGAAAGTTGATAAAGGGTAAATCCTAAGAGTTCTCATCACAAGGAAGAATACTCTTTCCATTTCTTTAATGTTGTATCTATATGAGATGATGGATGTTCACTAAACTTATTGTGGTACTCATTTTATGATGTAGGTAAGTCATGTCATTATGTTGTACACCTTAAACTTACATGGGTGCTGTGTGTCAATTATATCTCAATAAAACTGGAAGAAAAAATTAACATATTTTATAAAAGACTCTTCTAGGTCAAGGTAATAAAGGGGAGAAAAATAGGTCAAGCAAATCCACTGCTAATTCAACAGGAGAAGCAGAAAGTTATCACTGCACAGGGGCTTCCAGAGACCAGCCTGGGGAAGCAGCAAGGACACGTTGGAAGAGAACTGGGTTGTCATTCGGGATCTGGTCCAAACCAGCTGTGCCTTCTTGGTTTAGCCCTTCAGCCACTCTGAACATTGGCTTGCTTATCTGTAGAGTAACTCTGACTGTACTTTCTAGTTCACATGTTCTGAAACTGCTTCTCCTTTAGTATATGGATCATAAGACCTCAAACCTTTATCCTCTGGCAAAACTTAAATGCCTGGTGGAGCCAACCTCACTTCCATGTGTAGCTGTGTCTACATTAAAGCCCCTCTATTCTAGGACCAAATAAATGACTTCTGAATGTGAGGAAGGAGGCAATCACTCCTGCCTTCCTTACCCTTCCAAGTTTTGTCTTAACCTAATCTACTTTTCCCTTGTCCTGGCTCTTACTCTTTCATAGGGAAGAGGGGAGATACTCATGTATAATACAAAGGGTCATGTTCATTATGTTTCTCAGTTCACGTTACATTAGCACCACTGGGCCCTCATGAGTCGCCTGTCCTGTCTTAGGTATTTATTTGTTGCCTTTCAGTGCTGCTTCCCATCCCTATTCCCCACCCCCAAGAGCAACCATTATAATGGGTTTAATATATGTCATTTTGCTTGAATGTGCTCTTGTAAAGTGTGGGTTTTTGCTTTGTGTGTATGTATTTTTAAACTTCTGTAAATGGTATTAAGTTGTATATGTCTATTTTGCTGGTAAAGCCGGCAAAAGAGTCCCCAACCCCAAGCCCCTCCCTCTCCATCTCAGAGGATGTCTTCAAGCAGAGGAGATCTACTAGTACTACACTCCCCCCAACGTGAAAGAGCACATATTACTCATCCTTTCAACAAAAGGAAGGGAAACAATATAGCACAGTGATTAAGCATACAAACTCTCTCAAGTCAGATGCACTTTAGCCTGAAACCTGTTTTCCCACGTGTATGTGACTTTAGGCAAATTACTCAGCCTCTCAAAAATTTCCACTTCTCTCTGTAAAACAGAACAAGAGTAAATCATGAGGTTATTGTGAGGATTAAATAATATGGGCTTAGGGCAATGGGGGCTGGCATAAAGTCTGAATAGATGACAGCTGAAATACTAATAAATACTTATTAGAGAGCTCGCAGATGCCAAACCCACACATCTCGTGCAGGGGAGTGAGCTTAGGGTGAAAGACACACAGAAAGTTAAGAACCTTAAAGACACAACTGAGAACATAGAAAATTACAAAACTAAAATTCTGTAATCGTGAATGCTTCAAGTCCCTGGGATAAAAGGTTTCAATTCAGATGCTCACAAGTGTCATAGCTGGTCGTTTTTTACACTAGCACGAAGAAAGGAAAGGAAAAGAGTCACCTTCCATGAATGGAACTTTGTTTTTAAAGGTTAAAATATGTACTTTGAGGCACATGCATTGTCTCCACCTAGCTTTCCCCACCCCCAATGAGAGTCTCCCACACACGTACATTGCCACCTGTCTGGTGGCATCAACTTGGTCAAGAGTGTAGTACAAGGGCAATCTTTATTATGAGATTTACTCTTCAAGGAAGCTTAGAGTTATACAAAGTTGGTCAGAGCCTGGGAGATCCTTAGAGGCCATCTGCCCTACTCCTCCTTTACACATTTCTCCTCCTTGAGTAGATTAAGCCTCCATCACATCACATGGTTTTTTGTAATGTGTTCCAGTAGACATGCAGTGATCATACAAATAAACCCTGTGACTGATAGTTAGCAAGTTCTGTTGTTACCTGCAAGTTCACGGGCAACTGCAATGGGGACAGCAGTGGGACTGATGCCTGACCTCTCCTTAGGACAAAAAAACACTCCAGAATGATCTCTGGAACCAGAATCTACTAGGGAAGAATGCAGCCTAAATATAGCAAGTCACATATTCCTGAGCCCCACAGCCTGTCTCATCCCCCCACCGATTTAACCTTTAAAGCCCATGCCCTGGGAAACAATGACCTCAGTCATTGCCCTTCAGCAGTGTGAACTCTGGGTCAGTTGTCTAAAGCAGACCCAACCAGGTGAGTCACAAAAGTGACGCCTAAAGCTGCAGTGATCGCAACATGATTATGAAAAACCCACACTGGAGGGGGGGGGGTTAGCTTAGGGAAGCAAGTTGAGTACTTCCTCAAAGAAATGTCTTTCAACTAGCCTAATGATTCATAAGAGGTCAGAAAATATGTTATGCTTCTATTTATACTTTCCAAACTAGATTAACTGCCATTATCAACTGCCATGTGCTGTTAGCACCTGGGAAAATTATCTACTGAGTTGTAGCAGAGGGATAGATTAAATTTATCTTTTCTCTGTTTCTCAACGTGTTGTTGCTTTCAAATACCTTCTTTTAAATGTACTACCAGCTTCCACAGACATCAACTCATGAAGTTGAAATTACACACACAATTAAGACTAAATAGCCAGTGATGTCTGTGATGGACATTAGCTGGTCAGTGGACCATAGTCATAACTAGCATCAAAAGTATAAGAAAGGGCAATTAGACTTCATACTGTGAATGTTAAGGCAACCAGAGAGAACAAATATATGTAATCCTGTGATTCCAGAAGAATTTTGAAAGAGGTACGTTTTAGAGTTGCATGTGCATCCATGCTCTGCCTGTTCCTAGATATATGTAGAAAGTACCCCAAATTTATCATAATTTTTTTCTGATGAGTTTCAGGTTTTATAAAATTCTGCCTATCAAATAAACTGCATTTATTAAGACATAATTAACTTATTTTTACATTTTAATCATCTAAGACATATATAACTGTAATCACAGCTTCAGATCAGCATGATAATCAATGTTATCAAACTGAATTAATTTAACACTAATCAAAAGCAAAAATACCACGACATTCTACTTAATTCATGCAGTTTTATTTTGGGAAATGTGCAATTTCTGTTGGACGTTTTAAAATTAATGAAAATAATTCAAAAATCGTTCTTATTTCCTTCAAAGACGCCCTAGGGGCTCAGGTACCCCAGGAGGTGAAAAACTGACTTAGGGCCTCATGAAGGGCCCAGTAGTAATGGTTATATAGCCTTGAACTGGAGAGGATGACCTGCCTTTTCTTTCTGTCTTGGTCCCCCCAAAAAGGTGTGTGTAACTAAGACATGAGCACAATGTTTATGTTTCCAGTGTTTCCATTTCCCCATCTGAAAAGTGGGAATAACTAACAGTTAAAAAGATGAAGGGAGGGAAGGAAGGGAGGTAGGGAGAGAGGAATTGAAAGTCTGCACCTCAGGGCTAAACAACAGTGCTCCATAGAACACTTCAGTGCGCTGAGTTCAGAGAAAACGTTGTAATATTGAAGTTCATCTGAGTCCCAGATAAAATCAACTTGTTTGAGGGTTTAAAGAATTCCAAAAATTCTACTACACCAGGTTACCTCCAATTCACGTGATTTGAATTGAATATTATTCAGAAAAAGAGTAAAGACCAGAGGGAGAAATTATTTTGAATTCTGGATCAGTGAATGAAGTCAAAAGTATTAACTCAAGCCCTAAGGAAATTCAAGTTTTATTTCAGTTGGAAATAAAAATTTGAATTATGTCCACAATCGTCTCCTTCTGCAGTTTATATCATAGGTGTTTGGGGTGACTTTTCTTAGGAAACAGTTTGTACCTTAATAGAAAAGGGGTCCTTTAAAAAGTACACAGAGAGGACAGACAGCAGAAGCAAGAAGAACTACAATCCTGCAGCCTGTGGAACAAAAACCACATTCACAGAAAGAAAGACAAAATGAAAAGGCAGAGGGCTACGTACCAGATGAAGGAACAAGATAAAACCCCAGAAAAACAACTAAATGAAATGGAGATAAGCAACCTTCCAGAAAAAAATAATTCAGAATAATGATAGTGAAGGTGATGCAGGACCTCAGAAAAAGAATGGAGGCAAAGATCGAGAAGATGCAGGAAATGTTTAACAAAGACCGAGAAGAAGTAAAGAACAAACATCTAGAAGAATTAAAGAACAAACATCTAGAAGAATTAAAGAACAAACATCTAGAAGAATTAAAGCACAAACAAACACAGATGAACAATGCAATAACTGAAATGAAAGATACACTAGAAGGAATCAGTAGCAGAATAACTGAGGCAGAAAAATGGATAAGTGACCTGGAAGACAGAATAGTGGAATTCACTGCCACAGAACAGAATAAAGAGAAAAGAATGAAAAAAAATGAAGAGAGCCTAAGAGACCTCTGGGACAACATTAAATGCAACAACATTCACATTATAGAGGTCCCAGAAGGAGAAGAGAGAGGACCTGAGAGAATATTTGAAGAGATTATAGTCGAAAACTTCCCTAACGTGGGAAATGAAATAGCCACCCAAGTCCAGGAAGCACAGAGAGTCCCAGGCCGGATAAACCCCAGGAGAAACAGGCTGAGACACATAGTAATCAAACTGACAAAAATTAAAGACAAAGAAAAATTATTAAAAGCAACAAGGGAAAAACAACAAATAACATACAAGGGAACTCCCATAAGGTTAACAACTGATTTCTCAGCAGAAACTCTACAAGCCAGAAGGGAGTGGCATGATATATTTAAAGTGATGAAGGGGAAGAACCTACAAGCAAGATTACTCTACCCAGCAAGGATCTCATTCAGATTTGACAGAAAAATCAAAAGCTTTACAGACAAGCAAAAGCTAAGAAAATTCAGCACCACCAAACCAGCTCTACAACAAATGCTAAAGGAATTTCTCTAAGTGGGAAACACAAGAGAAGAAAGAGACCTACAAAAAACAAACCCAAAACAATTAAGAAAATGGTAATAGGAACATACATATCAGTAACTACCTTAAACGTGAATGAATTAAATGCTCCAACCAAAAGACACAGGCTCACTGAATGGATACAAAAACAAGACGCATATATATATGCTGTCTACAAGAGATCCACTTCCGACCTAGGAACACATACAGACTGAAAGTGAGGGGATGGAAAAAGATATTCCGTGCAAGTGGAAATAAAAGAAAGCTGGAGTAGCAATACTCATATCAGATAAAATAGACTCTAAAATAAAGAATGTTACAAGAGACAAGGAAACACACTACATAATGATCAAAGGATCAATCCAAGAAGAAGGTATAACAATTATAAATATATATGCACCCAACACAGGAGCACTTCAATATATAAGGCAAATGCTAACAGCTATAAAACAGGAAATCGACAGTAACACAATAATAGTAGGGAACTTTAACACCTCACTTACACCAATGGACAGATCATCCAAAATCAAAATAAATAAGGAAAGAGAAGCTTTAAATGACACAATAGACCAGATAGATTTAATTGATATTTATAGGACATTCCATCAAAAACAGCACATTACACTTTCTTCTCAAGTGCACACAGAACATTCTCCAGGATAGATCACTCTTGGGTCACAAACCAAGCCTCAGTAAATTTAAGAAAATTGAAATCATATCAAGCATCTTTTCTGACCACAACGCTATGAGATTAGAAATCAATTACAGAGGGAAAAACGTAAAAAAAACAGACACGTGGAGGTGAAGCAATATGTTACTAAATAACCAAGAGTTCACTGAAGAAATCAAAGAAGAAATCAAAAAGTACCTAGAGACAAATGACAATGAAAACACGATGATCCAAAACCTATGGGATGCATCAAAAGCAGTTCTAAGAGGGATGTTTATAGCAATACAATCCTACCTCAAGAAGCAAGAAAAATCTCAAATAAACAATCTAACCTTACACCTAAAGGAACTAGAGAAAGAAGAACAAACAAAACCCAAAGTTAGTAGAAGGAAAGAAATCATAAAGATCAGAGCAGAAATAAAACAGAAACAAAGAAAACAATAGCAAAGATCAATAAAACTAAAAGCTGGTTCTCTGAGAAGATTAAAAAAAAATTGATAAACCTTTAGCCAGACTTATCAAGAAAAAGAGGGAGAGGATTCAAATCAATAAAATTAGAAACGAAAAAGGAGAAGTTACAACGGACACTGAAGAAATACAAAGCATCCTAAGAGACTACTACAAGCAACTCTATGTCAATAACTTGGAAAACCTGGAAGAAATGGACCAATTCTTAGAAAGGTATAACCTTCCAAAACTGAACCAGGAAGAAATGGAAAATATGAACAGACCAATCACAAGTAATGAAATTGAAACTGTGATTAAAAATCTTCCAACAGGGCTTCCCTGGTGGTGCAGTGGTTGGGAGTCCGCCTGCTGATACGGGGGACGCGGGTTTGTGCCCTGGTCCGGGAGGTCCCACGTGCCACGGGGCGGCTGGGCCCATGAGCCGTGGCCGCTGGGCCTGTGTGTCCGGAGCCTGTGCTCCACGGTGGGAGGGGCCGCAGCAGTGAGAGGCCCGCATACCACAAAAAAAAATAATAATAAATAAAATAAAATAAAAATCTTCCAACAAACAGAAGTCCAGGACCAGATGGCTTCACAATTTTTTACCAAACTAAAACAAAAAATCTTAAAATTTGTATGGAGACACAAAAGACCCCAAATAGCCAAAGAAATTTTGAGGGAAAAAAATGAAGCTGGTGAAATCAGACTCCCTGAATTCAGACTATGCTACAAAGCTGTAATCAAGACAATATGGTACTGGCACAAAAACAGAAACATAGATCAATGGAAAAAGATAGAAAGCCCAGAGATAAACCCATGCACCTATGGTCAACTAATCTATGACAAAGGAGGCAAGGATTTACACTGGAGAAAAGACAGTCTCTTCAATAAGTGGTGCTGGGAAAACTGGACAACTACATGTAAAAGAATGAAATTAGAACACTCCCTAACACCATAAACAAAAATAAACTCAAAATGGATTAAAGACCTAAATGTAAGACTGGATACTATAAAACTCTTAGAGGAAAACACAGGAAGGACACTCTTTGACATAAATCACAGCAAGATCTTTTTTGATCCACCTCCTAGAGTAATGGAAATAAAAACAAAAATAAACAAATGGGACCTAATGAAACTTAAAAGCTTTTGCACAGCAAAGGAAACTATAAACAAGACAAAAATACAATGCTCAGAATGGGAGAAAATATTTGCAAATGAATCAATGGACAAAAGATTAACCTCCAAAATATATAAACAGCTCATGCAGCTCAATATTAAAAAAACAAACAACCCAATCCAAAAATGTCCTAAATAGACATTTCCCCAAAGAAGACATACAGACGGCCAAGAGGCACATGAAAAGCTGCTCAACATCACTAATTATTAGAGAAATGCAAATCAAAACTACAATGAGGTATCACCTCACACTGTTTAGAATGGACATCATCAGATAATCTACAAACAATAAATGCTAGAGAGGGTGTGGAGAAAAGGGAACCCTCTTGCACTGTTGGTGGGAATGTAAATTGATACAGCCACTATGGAGAACAGTATGGAAGTTCTTTAAAAAATTAAAAATAGAACTACCATATGACCCAGCAATCCCACTACTGGGCATATAGCCAGAGAAAACCATAATTCAGAAGGACACATGCACCCCAATATTCATTGCAGCACTATTTACAATAGCCAGGTCATGGAAGCAACCTAAATGCCCATCGACAGATGAATGGATAAAGAAGATGTGGTACATATATACAGTGGATTATTACTCAGCCATAAAAAGGAACGAAATCGGGTCATCTGTAGAGACGTTAATGGACCTAGAGACTGTCATACAAGGTGAAGTAAGTCAGAAAGAGAAAAACAAATATCGTGTATTAATGCATATATGCAGAATCTGGAAAAATGGTACAGATGAACTGGTTTGCAAGGCAGAAATAGAGACACAGATGTAGAGAACAAACGTATGGACACCAAGGGGGGAAGTGGGGGATGGGGTGGTGGGATGAATTGGGAGATCGGGATTGACATATATACACTGATATGTATAAAATAGATAACTAATAAGAACCTGCTGTATAAAAAAATGTAAAATAAAAAATTTTTTTAAAGTACACAACTTTCTCTAGAACAAATTTACCGAGACCTAAGTTAATTGACTAGAGTAGCATGAATTAAGAATGAAGCCAATTCCTAATTAAGTTGATCTAACAGACCAAATACTACACTTTGGGGTCGTGAGTTTACAGGAAGGTAGGTATAAAAATTAACTTCCGGAAATGAAGGCAGTAACCTTCACAAAGATTTCCAGTGTGTATGCAGGGTCCTGACGTGACTCGTTTTATGGGATTATCATTGTACAGAGCAGTAGAGTTGATATTGCTTAACTGAATGCAGGTGAGAAAAAGCCAGAAAGACTGGCAACCAAGTCATCTCTTTATAGCAAAGGGGTCATGTTTGCTGTCCATTGTAGTGACTTCCTGATAGGAATTTACAGAGTATGAATGTTAGGAAGACCTCCAAATTTACCACTAAAATCTTATTCCAAATCCCTATTTCCGATGGACCCTGGGAAAAACAAAAGCCAAACCCAAAACAAAAAACTGTTTCCTATCATGGAATACGGTCTCAAGCGATTTGTGTTTGTCATCCTGAAGCAATTTTACTGACTTAAAAATCAGGTGCTGGGGCTTCCCTGGTGGCGCAGTGGTTGAGAGTCCGCCTGCCGATGCAGGGGACACGGGTTCGTACCCCGGTCTGGGAGGATCCCACATGCCGTGGAGCGGCTGGGCCTGTGAGCCATGGCCGCTGGGCCTGCGCATCCGGAGCCTGTGCTCCGCAACAGGAGAGGCCACAATAGTGAGAGGCCCGCGTACCGCAAAAAAAA
>NW_020175192.1:12052790-12106931 GCF_003031525.2 Neophocaena asiaeorientalis asiaeorientalis
TAGGGGGGGGCCCGCGTACCAAAAAAAAAAAAAAAAAAAAAAAAAAATCAGGTGCTGCATCTCACTGGTAACGCCAGTCCCATTTATGATAATGGCATGTCAGACACACATCGGGGGCTCCTTGTTGCTTATGCAGCCTAAGCCAATAATAACATAAGCAGCACTTACGGACCACTGACTGTCTGCAAGTCCTTAGGCTCCACCCCCATATTCTGATTTGGGAAGATTAAGGTAGGGGCCAGAAATCTGTATTTTTAGTAAGCATGCCAGGTGATTCTGATGTTTGAAGCCCTTAGCCACATTTTTAAAAGCGCTGCTTTAAAGGAATACTCTTATTTTGGCCCACTGAGGCTGGAAAAACCTAACCTCTGCCACTTTGAGACTAAAGCGGAAGAGCAGCAGAGATTCTGTCTGATTTAGAAGGTTCCATGCCACAATCTTCCCTTACCCCCCACTTTATTTATATGTCATTTCACGATCATTAAAAGATCTTCTCGGGGTGAATATAGTGGCGGTGGTACTGTCATTTGCACACAGAAACTCCCAAAATCTCAGAAATTGGTGGCACCGAGTTACTTTGGAAGTGGAGGTCATGACTTAAAATATAATTGTTTAAAAAGAAGTTAGAAGGAGTTTACTTCTGGTATAGCAGAGTAAGCTCGTACTGGACCTGCCCTCTCACACGTAATAACTATTAACTCTGAACAACATTAAAAAGGAATAAACTATCTGAAGGCACTGTGCAGTGAGCAGAAACGGGCAGATTCTAGACAGGGCAGTTGACATTTGGAAAAAGGGGATGGTACAGGTTGTCAGGGTGTTTCCCGCCACTTATTTTCCCCTTAGACGCAAGGAAGGTGACCAAGCAGCACAGCTAAAACTCCAATAGGAAACCTGCGGTCTTTCCAGCCTGAAGAACCGTAGAGCTGAGTTCAGGGCAACCACAGCCACTAGAAAGTGAAGTCATAATATTGGAAAGGTGAGGGCCAGTGATGGGGGGGCCACAGATTACGTGTGTAAACTCTGACTAAATATCTGAGTGACTCTCAACCTACTCATGCACAGAGAAAACTGCAAACAGCCCAGATGAAAGTACATGAACCAAAAGAATATTTTAGCTGCCACCCAAAATCAGAGTTTTCAGTTAGAATGCAATCAAGGTAACTGCTTACTAAAATAAATCAATGGAAGAAGACAGCATTCTTCCAGATTACCCACAACATAACATTCATAATGTCTAGAATATAATCCATAAAGACTCAACATATAAAGAAACAGGAAAATGTGGCTCATACTCAAGAGAAAAAGTAATCAACAGAAACTGAGCGTGATACGACCAAGATGTTTACAACAGCAGACAAGGACTTTAAACCATCTAGTATAACTATGACCAGTAAAGCAGATGAAGATATGTTATAATGAACAAAAGGTAGAAAATCTCAGCAGAAATATGGAAACGTTTTTTTTTAAAGGAAATTCTAAAACTGACTACAATTGAGCAACATGGTTTGAACTGAGCAAGTCCACTTATGTGTAGATTCTTTTCAGTAGTAAATATTGCAGTCCTACCCGATATGGGGTTGGTTGAATCCCTGCTGGGGAACCACCATACGGAGGAACTATGGATTGGGAGGAACCATGCATAAGGAGGGTCGACTATAAGTTATATTTGGATTTTCAACTTCGAGGAGGTTGAACACCCCTGTTTTCAGCTCCACCCTCTGCTGTGTCAAATATTCCTGCCAAGGTGGTGAACTGGATGTCTGAGGAATGGGGGCCCAAGGGAGGCTTACTTCTACCTATGTTTGCTTTTGTAATTTTGAATTTTTAACATGAGCATATATTATTCGCTAAAAAAATAAATAAAACATGAATTTTTAAGTGCTCAGTAAAGGGGTTGACAGATAAATTTGAGGAAATACCCCCAAAGGAGCAAAAAAAGAAGAAAAATGGAAGTAAGAAATTTAGAGAATCAATTAAAAAAGTCTGACATCAACTAATAGTGGTTCTAAGAAAAGAATGAAGAAAATGTAAAAGAGGAAATTGTCAAAGAATAAAAGAAAACTTCCCAGAGCTCAGTAATACAAGTCTCTGGACTGAAAATAACCACAAAGTGCTCAACACAATGAATAAATAAACAATACATAAAGTATGCCAGCATAAAAAGGAAGATACCCAGAGCATTTAGAGAGAACAGAAACAGTCACATATGAACCACATGAGATTAGAAAGGCAACAGTCACATATGAACGACATGAAATTAGAAAGGCTCAGGAGCTAGAAAGCAGTCAAACCAATACTAACTTCAAAATTCCGGGGGAAATTATTTTCAACCTAGAACTCTGTAACCAGCCAAAGGAGTGATCAAGTGTACAGATAGAGGAAAGACATTTTCAAATATTCAGGGAGTCAAGAATTTTAGCTCCAGTGCACTCTTTCTTAATATGCGTCTAGAAGGTGTTCTTCAGGAAAGTAAGGGAGTAAAATAATATGAAGAGAGAGGGCACAGGAAAAGTGTAAGGAAAACCCAGGATGCAGCCAGGCAACAAATCTAGAATACAACTGAGCCCAGATTGTGAGAGTGGGATAAGGGGTTCGGGGAGGGGAGGCTTTTGGAGCACAGCACAATCAGTTAATTATCCAAGGGAGTTGATCATTTGAAAATAATACAGGAGGTGTCTGACAGACCTGAATGACCTTGTGTGTGTGTATGGGGATGGGAGGGGGATTAAAGAAATGTAAGGAAATGAAGAAGTAAGGCAATTAATTATCTCCAATAAAAACAACAATTTCTAAAACAAACAAAACATAATTATGGCACACCACTTGGCTCAGAGGTCAGCAACATATACACAATCATAATAAATACCAAATCTGATTTAACCATAATTTTCGGTAGAATTAGAGAAATGGAAAAGGGAAGGGTCCAAAATCTAAACTTGACTGCTATAATAGAAGTTAATAGATAATGTCAAAAGTTGATAAATCAAGAAATAGCAGTATATGCATCTTATTTATTTATTTTTCTTTTTATATAAACATTTTGTTTACAAACGGAGTATGTAAGAATTTTCTTCACACCCACAAAAATATTTACCTTCCCATGTTCTTTTTTTTTTTAACATCTTTATTGGGGTATAATTGCCTTATGCATCTTATTTAGAACTAAGGAAGTAAATACCAAAATAATCAGCTAAAAGAATAGATTAGAAGAGACTGCCTCTGGACAGCAAGATCATGGCATGGTTGTGGAGATGGGGAAGGCTGTTTTTCAAGCTTACTCTTTAAATATAATTTGATTTTTAACCAGGTTATGTATAACTTTGATAAATATAAAAAGCAGTTTAAACCAAATAAATACCATAAAGGCTGAATCGCCACTCATCAGGAATATTCTAGAGAATGATTCTGGGGGGAATAATCATAATGATAGCTAAGACAGGTTCTGCTTACTATCTGCCATTGTTTTCTAAGCATTTAATATATATTAACTCATTAAATCTCATATTTATGCTATGTTCCCATTTTGCTGTCAAAGAAACTGAGGCAGAGTGAAGTTAAGTAACTCGTCTAAGGTTCATATAACTGTTAAGTGGTCGAGTTAGAATTTGGAAGAAGTTTCCAGAATCTGGACAATTTACTTCTAATTGCCCCTTTAATGGCAATATTGCAGCAGACAGCCGAAATTTTTTCTAACTCTCCTCCCCCTTCCTTATGTTTTATGCTCTATTTAGCTTCAACGATCACAGTACATGTGAAACATATCAAAACAAATTTCAGTTTCTAAAAATATCCAAAGAATATTTTACTTGCAAGAGTTTTAAAAAGTAAACATCAGATGACTATAAATCATATCCATTATAAAATGATGATTACCCATTGTGTAAGATTTATTAAAAACTCAGAAGAATATAAGGAACAGATTACTCTTCTCCCCAAAGGTTCAAGTTTAGCAGATCGCTGACGTCGGGCAGAGAGGTTTGAAGACTACTGAAACAGAGACCCTGGGTTGTTATAGAGCTTCTGTCCTTTGGAACTGTTCAAGTTGGAAGTGATTTAATTCTTGAAACATCATCATCTAAGCCAGGTCACAATTTCATATCAACATCCTCCCCATGTCTAGAAGTATCATTTCCCCATGTATGGGCAGCAGACCAATCACAGCAATCATTTTGCAGGCAGAGTAGGCACTACCCCCATCATTGCCCCGAGTATCACGGTCCCTGAGCTACCTGGTCACGTAATCCCAGGCAAAGCAAGCTGCTTGTGGTATCCCAACAGGCAACTTTGAAAATAGATGCATGGCACCCTCAAGTTCACGTATGCTAGATTGGTTTGTTAGGAACCATGACAGTTTTCCAGGTTCCAAGTATATGACCGTGTTCTCTTTGTCTCGTAGGTTGTCTGCCAACATAGCATTCTCAGTAAGAGCCCTGAACTCTGAGAAGGCTCACAAATTACTGTGGCTGTTTTCTCACACTGTATTCCATGTAAAAAGTACCCTCAGGAAAAATACCTCAGTGCCCACACACAAATCTACTTGCCATTTACAATAAGCATGCAGGATAGTATTGTTATCCTTATTTTACAATGAGAAGACTGAGATTCAGAGAGGTTAGGTAACTTGCCTATAATCACACAGTAGTATCCAAATAAGTGGCATTCAAATCCAGTTGTGTTAACGGATTTCTTCATTGCCCAAACTGTTCTTTGTTTCTTTGAGCCGCAAGAACAAAGCTATAATATACTTAGATGATTCAAACCCGTATAGTATTTTTCAAATGTCAGCTGTCCCTTCTTCACAAGCCAGTGCAAAGGCCTTGACAAGAAATCATTACTTTAAAGAATGGTTTGACATGTATTCAGAAGCAGAGAACGCCTTGTCTTTCATTAAAATCACATATGCTAAAGGTCAGTCTAACATTATGAGCTTTGTCTTGGGGGGTTTTGGAGAAGGAGGGGAGAGGGTAGTGCTTAAATCATTTAAATTACCTCTTAAGTTTCCCTTGGCTTCAACATAATTCCTTATAAGTTGATGGCACATCCAGCTCTGAAGGGTTTTTGCATATATTTGATGTTCTGCAACTTCCCCTTCCTTTGAAAGAAACATTAGTTATCTTCCAGAGAGCCCTGGGAACATTTTAGAGATCTAAGTATCTTTGGGGGGAAATGGTTTCTTACATAAAATATTGTTTAAAGCATTTAAAGCTGGCTTTGTTCACCTTCCATTTTTTAAAAATTGGGACATCACAGTGACATTATAAGAGAGCAGTTGTCTATAATTTGCCTGGCTAAATTTGGTTTCCGGACTGTCAAATATGCAAGTGTATTGTTTGGAATAATAGTTAATAATAGTTTCCAAGCAAGTCGGAAATAGAGCCACTATCATTTAAAAGCTGGAGCCAAAATGCTACTGCCTCTCCAGCAAGATAATGAGTTAATGAGGAGGAACTCTTTCAAACTGAAAAACAACACCATCATTCAGAGTTATCTGGGCACCCACTACCTTGAACTTCAAGTCACTAACCCATGACAATGTGCTCACTAAGAATAGACCCATTACTGCCTCTTCAGCCAGGGCTTGTATACAGGCTGGCACTTGTATCTGGGTTCTGCAGGAAATGATGATTCCAATAAGAATAAGGTCCTGGGTTTATAGAGCTGCTATTAAGAACAAGGACAAAACTGTTGGATTACAAAAGGGAGTGGATTTAAAACGCTGAGATTCTAGGGCACCTGGAATAGCTCCTTTGATGTACTGCCCAGAAAAGCCTTCCCGGACCCCCCTAGCCCAGGTTTTGCACTGACATTCTCCATCTGTCCCTCCAAATCCACCGTCTGTCCTTTTCCACTCTGCCCTGTACCCCAGGAGGCTGACCTCTGGGTACAATGCCCACACAGTTCCCATGACCTTTGGCTTTCTCTTGGTTTGGGTCAATAGGAGAAACTGGTAAGTGACCAGAGGATGCGCGGACAGTAAGGAAGAGGTATTTATTCTCTGACCTAAAGCTCCGCACACTGGTTCTGGCACCCCTCCTCCTTCCCCTTGCCCCTCACACTTGGGGGTGGCAATGGCTTCCTGCTTTGTCTGGTCCTGGTGCTTCACCATCCTTTTTTGCTTTTTTCTAAACCTGCTCCACCTTTGACAGTGGGCCCTCCCCGGAACGCCCTTCAATCACCCCTTTTGAGTGTGTCATCTGTCTCCTGTGGGACTCCCATGCTGTGGTCTAATTAAGGTTGGTTCTTATGATATAAAGATTTCAGCTTCTGGAGAATACAGAGGTTGGTAAGATGTACAGACTCTGTAACCGAGTGGGATTGGTTCCGGGACACCCCGCAGATTCCCAAATCCGTGGATGCTCAAGTCCCGTATATAAAATGACATAATATTTGCATATAACCTTTGCACATTCTACCGTGGACACTTTAAAACATCTCTAGATTACTTATAATTCCTAATACAATGTAAATGCTATGTAAATACAAAGGAAGTGCTATGTAAATAGTTGCTAGCACAGCAAATTCAAGTTCTGCTTTTTGGAATTTTCTGGAAGTTTTTTCAAAGATTTTTGATTTGTAGTTGGTTGAATTCGCAGCTGCTGAACCCACAGATAGGGAGGGCCGACCGTATAACTGGGCAGGACGCCTGCCACTCAGCCCTAGCTCGCCTCTTAGCTCTCCACGTAAACGTGAGCAAGTTGTCAGAACTTCACCGTCTGGTTTTGAAAGCTCTGTAGGTTGAGACCCTTAACTACACATCCAACTCTTCATCCTCCAATTCTCCTCCCCCCAGTCAGGCCCTTCCCAGAACCGCACCACTCTCACAGTCACGGCATAGCGTCCCCCACTTAACGACTCACATCTCCAGCAACGTGATACCCTCTTTGCCAGCAGATGCTACAGCTCATCCTTATTTTGTTTCCATCAAAATGCAGAGCACAATTCTTAGGCCATAATAAAACTTCTTAGTACTTGTAACTAGAACATTTGAAGTCAACTCAATATATGTCGTTTTATACAAAGAGCAAAAGTCACTTAATCCCTGTATTTTATAACCAATTTGCCTCCATGCTCTCTTATGGACCGTTTTTTTTTTCCTAAGGGCTTTGGGAGTGTATAACATGTAACGTACAGCACATCCCAATAGGTAGGTATGTATGTGTGTATATATATGTGTGTGTGTGTGTATGTATGTATACATATATTATCTATATATCTATATATAAATTGTTAATATTTGTCTAGAGGTGGGGAGCAGAGGGTAGAACCATGATATAAAAAGGTTGAACTCTAAAATAAAACAGCTCTGAGTTTCAACTCCAGCTCATGTCACCTTGACCAACTTGCTTAGACTCTCAGATCCTATTTCCTCTTCTATAAAAATGGTGATAATCCCATTTCCGTTGCAGTTATTTTGAGGATTAAATTATTTATTTTATGTGAAGTGCTTGACACTTAGAAGATGCTTAATGAGTGTTTACATCCTTCCTCCCAGAATTATGGTTTATAAACAAAGGAAATCCTGAAATTCCATGGAACTTCTGTCTCTTTTTTCCCAGAATCCTTGAATCTTTGAGTTAAACTGCTCGGGATCAGAAGCTTTGGCACTAGGAGTTTTACAGGCTGACAAAAATAAGCTTTTTACTACAAATACCTTCAAATTAATCTTTCCAAAGTCCCTTGAGTTCAAATGTTTAATCGTCAGAAATCAGACGATTAATAAGACATAGCAGTAGTAAAGACTTAGGTTCTGTTACCTACCTCCTGGGCTCTTAAGAAACTGCTAGACCCTCTAAGAAATAACCATGAGGGTGTAAATCAGCATAATGTTAGATGTCTTTAGCTCAACTCATCAATCTGTTTCAACCTAGTAGCTAATAAGAAAATATAGAGGTGGGAATTGCCCGGCGGTCCAGTGGTTAAGACTCTGCGCTTCTAATGCAGGGGGCACAGGTTCGATCCCTGGTTTGGTAGTTGCCACATGCCGAGTGGCGTGGCAAAAAAATTTTTTTTAAAAAGGAAAAGAAAATATAGAGGCAAGAGGAAACTTCCAAGGGCAATACGTATGCTCACTATGTTGATTGTGGTGATGGTTCATGGATATATATACGTACATATATATGCACTTTATTATTGTATGCCAATGGTACCTCAATAAGACTGCTTTTAAAAGTCACGCAAGAGGGCTTCCCTGGTGGTGCAGTGGTTAAGAATCCTCCTGCCAATGCAGGGGACACAGGTTCGAACCCTGGTCCGGGAAGATCCCACATGCCGCAGAGCAACTAAGCCCATGAGCCACAACTACTGAGCCCACGAGCCACAACTACTGAGCCCACGAGCCACAACTACTGAAGCCCGCGTGCCTAGAGCCCGTGCTCTGCAACAAGAGAAGCCACCGCAATGAGAAGCCCACGAACCTCAATGAAGAGTAGCCCCGGCTCGCCGCAACTAGAGAAAGCCCGCGTGCAGCAACGAAGACCCAACGCAGGCAAAAATAAATAAAATAAGATAAATAAATTTATAAAAAGAAAAAGTCACGCAAGAAAAAATAAACTTTAAAAGAGGAAAAAAATTCATTGGCCTGTACACTTATGTTTTGTACATTTTACTGCATATGTTATACTTCAGTAAAGTACCGTTTTCATGAAAAAAGCAAATTGTCCAAGGACAAATATTGTTGCTGTCTTTTGTATAATAAATACACAGCAGTAATAAGAATATATATCTTTATGTGTTGTTACCTGCCTAAGAGTGTTAGAAAAATAAGAATCTAAAGACAGTTGTCCATCCCTGTGGCCCAGAGAGAGGATGAGGACAGAGGAGGGAATGAGGCTTCCCAATGCATACTTTTTACATCATCTTGCTTTTTGAAAATTCTGTTAAAAACAAAAAATAAATAGTCTCTAAAGGAAAATGAGTTACCAGGTAATTGGGGTGGGGACTTGAAGCAGAGAAGAGAAAGGGCAAGATGAGTGTTTTCTAAAATCAGAAACACCTTGAACAAACAAACAAGAGCCCAAGCTGGAAGATTTGCAAAGGTTGGCGACCGTGCCGTCTAGTCCAAGATCACTGACTAGATGGAAATCCGCTTGCCATGTGACTTATCTCCTGCCCAGGAGTGTAAGGATACTGCTATACTCTACACAGATTTGCCAGAAATATTTAAAATTACACAAACCCAGACCACCCTAGGCTGCACTCCTGCTGCAATGCCAAATCACCCAACTAGCAAATACAGATTGAGAGACCCGTGCATGCCAAGCACATCCTGGCACGGACAGAGACCCAGAGAAAAGTCCCCATGAGATGAGCTTTATTCCCTGAGGGTCTTCTGATCCCATCACAGGTGAAATGGCAGCAGACACTTTTCATCTGCTGAATGAAGAGGTGCAAGTTCAAAGGGGATGAGACCAACCAGAGATGATGTCAGAGACTTAATTTCTGGACATTAATTCTTTGCTCCCTACTGCCAGGCCCCCCAGTGGCTAGAAAAGAAATAGGCCGGTTTCTCTTTATTTATTTATTTATTTATTTTTAATTTATTTATGGCTGTGTTGGGTCTTTGTTGCTGCGCGCGGGCTTTCTCTACTTGTGGCGAGCGGGGGCTACTCTTCGTTGCGATGTGTGGGCTTCTCATTGCAGTGGCTTCTCTTGTTGCAGAGCACAGGCTCTAGGCGCAAGGGCTTCAGTAGTTGTGGCACATGGGCTCAGTAGTTGTGGCTCACGGGCTCTAGAGCGCAGGCTCAGTAGTTGTGGCGCACGGGCTTAGTTGCTCCGCGGCATGTGGGATCTTCCCCGACCAGGGCTCGAACCCATGTCCCCTGCATTGGCAAGCGGATTCTTAACCACTGTGCCACCAGGGAAGCCCCATGGTCCTGGTTTCTGATCAGCTAGAAAGGGACCCACATGTTGCTTTGCTATTCCCCTTGCTCACCTTTAGGCAGCACCAGATAAGCCCCACGTGGGCTTCTGAGGGCCCTTCCTGGGCCCCCCTCCCTCCTTCCTTTTCTAACCCCATCTCCAGATCCTGGCTTCCTCCCACCTCAGCTTCCTGGGTTCCAGCGAACAAGTACCATTTGCCCTGTGTATTTTCCTAGGGCTGCTGTAACCAAGTACCACAAAGCAGTGGCTTAGAACAAGCCATTTTAGTCCCTCACAGTTCTGGAGGCTATGAGTCTGACATCAAGGTGTCATCAGAAGCCTCTAGGGGAGGATCCTTCCTTGCCCTTTCCAGCTTCCAGTGGCCCCGGGCATTTCTTGGCTTGTGGTAGCATAATTCCAATTTCTGCCTCCGTCTTCACAAGGTGTTCTTCTCTGTGTATGTTTATTTTGTGTCTCCTTTCTTCCTATAAGGACACCAGTCATATTGGATTAAGGGCCCAGCCTACTCCAGTATGACCTGATCTTAACTTGTATCTTATTTACACTTGCAAAGACCCCCCTATCCAAATAAGGTCACATTGACAGGTACCCAGGGTTAGGACTTCAGTATATATTTTGGGGGTCGGGGTGGGGGGACAATTTAACCCACAGCACCCCATATCCCTATATTTTACTGAGAGGGATCTCCACCCCGCAAACAAGTCTTTTTTATCGTTGGGATGGTATCTCATAGCAAAACTTTGATGGGTAATTATGTTAAAAGCCTCCCTCCCCACCGTAGGGGAGGATGGAGATGAGCGGAGGGAGGAGAGGGTGGAAACCCACTTCCTTCCACCTTGGGGAGGATGTGCAACGACAAAGTGAGGAGAAGGGCAGAAGTTCTGCTTCAGTGCTCTCCGGAGCTATGCTGGCTCGAAGGATGTGGGCTGCAGGCTGAGCTGTGCCTTCCAGCCCTCGTCCCCACCACCTCTGATAAGCTGCTTGACCTTCTGAGCCCCGGCTTCCCCGGCTGTAAAATACAGGGGTTCAACTATATCGCCTAGGTCCCTTTTAGCTTGCAAGTGTCCCGACTTCATGGTGACATCTGGGGGTTTCCTGTCATCACAGACTGTGGGTAACCAGAGGTAACAGACTGGGGTGTATACTGCAGTCAGCACGCAACATGGCCTGGGCTGGAAGGCAGAAGCCTGGACTGGCAAGAAGGAAGGGGCGGCCCCAGAAGGGCGAGGAATGCAGTTCTACAGGATGCAGGCCCAGAGCCTTTCACGCCCCGGAAGGGAGTCTTTTGGGTTCCTTTGACTACTCCTCTTCTGCCAGACCCTTTCCAGGCTCAGTGGCCCCTTTGTCAGAACAGGAAAGGGACATTGAAAAAGACTAGTTAGATTTCCTGACCTACAAGGGCTTAGGCAAAGCCTTAGATTTCCTGAAACAGGCCCTTCCAGCATCCCCACCTCCGTATCCCAGCCCTGCATGCCCACTGCCCCCCCCCGAACAACACCAGGTGGCCTGCCTGCTCTCCTTTGCCATCCGTGCTCTCCTGCTCTCAGCCCCACAGGCATGCATTCATGCATTCAGGCAACAAACGGCTTTCAGGCACGTACAGTGTGACTAAGATGCCCTGCCTGCCCCCAGAGAGCTCACAGCACAGTAAGAGTAATCAGTCTCTACTCTGAGCCTCATAAGAGGGGCACCCGGAGGACGGGCGACAGGACATGTCTGATACTGTGCTTTACAGATTAGAGTTTGAACTCAGATCACTTAAAGCATTATGGCCTTTGGCTTGGGGGGATGGAGCAGTTTGTACTGAGAGTCCCTAGAGCTGATGGAAGGGACATATTCCTTAGGCCCTGTTTTGTGAGTTGGTGTCTCCCGTGTTCCTGAATACCCAGCCACTGGATGAATGTGTAACCATCTGTATCTCTGCCTCTCTGCTGCAGGGAATGTTTTTCTCTTGGTTTCCCCACTCTTCCACCCTCTAGCAGCCCACATGGGTCAGAATCGTCCCAAACCTTTGCTTCATCCGTAGTCAGGACTGACGTCCAGTAATTATGATCACTATTGTTTCACTCAGGTTACAAAATTTTTTCCGCGTGGCAACACAAGCCTCTACTCAAGATTGATCCCTTCCCTCCACTGCTACCATTTCTCAAGTCTTGTTTTTACACTGATTTCATCCCAACAGCTTCATTTCAAGTGAATGCAAGCAGATTTCCTCTTTTAACTTAATTCAGTCTTAGGGAAAACCGGTCTTCAAGTGCATTAAAAGATCTACTGACCCTTGTAAGTGCAGAGAGTAAACTTTCTCCTTATTTTTGCCTTAATGGCCTCTGACCCAAGTCCACTCCTCCTGTGTATTCTGGTCCTTGCTTTGGAAGTCCTCTACCCAGAATCTATAGGTAGAGGATGACAAGGGTCACAGGATGCCCGTGATGGTACTTCATAGAACTACCAATCAGCCCCTATTGTTCTAGTTATGTACTTCTAGGAGCAAACACTCCAAAACCTAGTGGGTTAAAAAAACAATCATTTGTCTATCTCTCAAGTGTATAATATGGACAGGCCTTACGGGAAAGGCTCATGTCTGCTTCATACAGTATCAACTGGAGCGGCTTAACTGGACGTTGAAGGATCACTTCCAAAATGCCTTATTCTCATGCCTGGAAAGTTGGTGCTGGTGGTAGGATGGGAGGTCAGGGCAAGGGCTGGCGGCCTCAATTCCTCTCCATGTGGACTTCTGCCTAAACTACTTGATGTACCGGCAGCGTGGTAGATGGGTTCCGAGAGCAAGCGACCCAAGGGAACATGACACTTTTATGACCTAGCCTCAGAAGTCACATAATGTCACTTCTACCGTACCCTATAGGTATAGACAGTCATAAAGGCCTACATAGGGCCAAGGGAAAGAAACATAGACCCCACCACTGCATGGGAGGAATGTCAAGGTTACACTGTAAGAGCATGTGGAATGGGACATATTGTAGTGGATGTCTTTGGGAAATATGATCTACCATGATTTAGTCTCTGGCTATAACAATTCACATTTATCCCACATACAAAATGTACTCAACCCCTCTGTAAAAGTCCCCGAATCTTATCCAACAACGGCATCCTTTTGGAAGCCCAGGACCTTAGTATCTAAATCCAGTCCAGGGGCAGATGAGGCTCAGCTTTTTGAGAATAGCTCCTTGAAACTGCTTCTCTCTGCCCGAAGCCCTATGAAGACCTATGAACTAAAAAGACAAGGTATCAGCTTCCGCCACCACCACCACTTACACAACCAACATTCAACAGTGAGACTGGCATGGGGTAACCACTACAGACTCTCATTCAAGAAGGGGAGAAGTGGAAGCACACAGTGTTTTCTGGTGCGTAGCAGCTCTGAAATCCAGCCAGGAACACATTGCCGGGTCCTTGATTAGGGCTCGGAGCTACTGCCTGGGAATTGTTCACTGTGGCTTTTGGCTTTGCCTTCTGGGTACTTAGTTCTTTCCTCTCAATCATCTTTTTTCCAAAAAAAGTAAGCTTCTGTTTGCAGCTGACTAGTTTTCCCAACCTGTTTCCTACAAGTAGAAATTTGGAGACCCAAAGACATCTTTTCATTTTGTGCTCTCTACCCCTTTCAGTTCAAACTGGAGTAATTCTTGTTTTATAGGTCAACTTATAAATCTATAGCAGTAGATAAAGGCCACGTCCACAAATGTCTTTGAGAAGAGTTCTCTACTTTGGACTCCTGGTGAGGCTGGGGTGGGACAATGCCTTAAGGTTTTTAGAAGTCCTGTTTCTTTAATGAATCGAATATGTAACACCTGCCCCTAGGATCCTTCCAAAGGCTTTTGTCTATCCGAAAGTTTTTATGAGGCACTGCCTTACATCTTTCTGATGTCTTAACAAAAAATCTTAGAGACCCACCATGAATCTGATTTTTGCCTAAAATTCATTTCTTAATTTGAATATAATTTACCATCCAGAGAAGTTGAGAACGAGAAAGTTAGCCCAAGCAAAACAGAGGCAGCGCACTTAGACCACAGGGGCCAGCAAAGCCCTCCTGACTTTTGATGCCACACACAGGTTCATGTTCAAGTTTGATCAGAATTGCTCCAAATCTATACTTGAGGTTTCTTACCACAGGTAACAATATTTTCAAAAGTTGCCTCGTTCCACTTTGACTAGTGGTCTTGCCACGTCAGACCCTCCAGTGTCCTGTTGGTTCGTGCCAGTAACTTAATTGCTTTCTTTGCAGTGGCTCAGTTCTACAGACAGCCTGACTTGAGGTTTGGCCAGCTCTTAAATATTTATCATTTCACTGGATTTATGAAGAGAAGAAAAAAGTTTAGAACCCATTAAGACATCGAAGACAAGCACATCCACGCTCCCAAGGCAAAAATGAAAGGGCCAGCCGAGGACCTCATCTCTCCTTTGGCCTCCCTTGCAATGACAACGCCAGGGCTTTGTGTTAACACCCCGTGTGCGCTGGGCAGATTTTCATGATGTTCTCAGTATTAAGAGCAGCTGTCCTGTGATTTGCTGGTGTCTCCAGGGAGTTGGAGCTGAACTGTTGGACAAACTGCTACTGATTAGCCTAAAGCTCAGATTTAAAGAGAGAAAGAGACAGGGCTTTCTGAGCTAAATAATGAACTCCAAGTGGGTCCACCATTGATCCATATCCTCAAGGGTTAATAGCTTAAAGATTATTGGGGTTTCTGGCCACAGGGAAAGCTGCCAAGAAGGATCTCTCTTCCTAACCTAAGCCCCTGCCCCATTCTTTTAATACACAACTTCCTCCAGCACTTCCTCTGACTTGAAGAAGAAGGATGCAAATTTGTCTAACCTCGCAAAAAAAAAAAACAACCAAAAAACTTGTTGTATGTGCAGTGAGTGTCTTAGGCAGAAAGAAAGCAAAGAAACCCGAGGCTGTTTCCGCCCACACGCCTCAGCTCAGCTTCCAGAGAACACCATGCGGTTTGGTTTGACCCTCCCAGAGTCCCTTCCAGATGCTGTTAGAAAAAAACAACCTGGGCAGCAAATGTCATAACGCAAATCCCTGCTTGGTGCAGCAGCAGCGGAAACAAAAGACACAGCATTTACAGCACCAGGCAGGTGCCGGGCCCTGGGTGCAGCCTTCTGCTTTGTGCCACAGCCTCTGTCTGAATCTTTGAGGGACTTCACTCGGAAGGGGAGAAGGGGCACCTTCATACCCACCACACTAAACTAAGGTGCGTGGGTGGGAAGCAGAGAAATGACTGATAGCCCCAGGGGTGTGTTAGAGCCACAAGCACGCTAGCGACTCGTCACAGGCAGAAACCGTCCCACTTGCTCTGGGTCTTTGGTGAGAGAGAAAAGAGTTCCTGGCAGCTTTCGTGCCCTGGTCTATTTATGCTGATGGTAACTAGGGGCCTGGAGGTCAGAACACACCAAAAGACAATCTTGGCAATTACGACTTATTTCAGGACCCTGAAACAGTGCTCTTTTATTACTTAAATTTATTAAGAATGAACTGGCTGGTTCCACTGTAAGGAATCTGACTTCAGCCCGTCTAGTTAGGACAGAATCTCCCTCCTGCCTTCTCTCCCACCTGGCTGGTCCCCAGGCCCACCCTGAGTGGTAACTGGCCCAGGTAAGGCCATCGTGTGGGAAAGGCTGTGGCTGAGGGAGAACAGGGCAGTTTCAGATGTCCTTCCAGGCAGGGATATGACCAGCTGTGCCTCCATCTTTGCTCTGAGGACCACCTACATCGCATCCCCAGAGAGTTGTGAAAAGGCAGATCCCCAGGCCCCATCCCACTCCAACTAAACTACAGTCTGGGAGAGGCATCTCAGAACCTTTATTGTAAGCAAGCTCCTCAGGTACTTCTTACGCAAATTTGAGCTCATGAACTACTCTGTCACTGCTTTAGGAATTCACAAAATACTTGTTGAATGAATAAAAGCCAACTAACACCTGATAATCTCTCCCAACAAAGAGTGGCATTTAAAAAAAAAAATCTTGAAGATTCCAAAACTAAAGTTAAAATGGCAGAACCTTGGGTGTGAACTCTCAGGGTGGCAGCACCGTCCATGTCCCCTCTAATTGCCACATAGGCCCTCCACTTGCAGGTCCGAAATCCCACAGGGAGAGACACTGTTGGTGTTGGGTGCTGACAATTTTCTCATCACCTAGCAGGTACTCACCAGGTACTTTATAAACACTATCTCAAATTTCCATCAAAGTGCAGACAGGGAAACCGGGGCTCAGATAGGTTAAGGGGCTGGTAGTCCCTCATATGGCTGCTAAGGTATGTTACCTTAGTAGCAGGCATAGATTGAAACCTAGTCATTCAGGTCACGCCACACCCACTAAAATCGGTTTCATAAAACCCAGAGGGCATCAGAGGACAAGGACCTCCATGCTTATCGAGTCCAGCCTCCTCATACACAGGTGAGAGGCAATTCAGTGTAAACCTGAGGTTCCCTGATGTGTTTTGTCTGACCTGCCTAGTGTTTTTAAGAAACTCGAATTAGTCAACATTTAAAACTCTGGCGATTTTGCATTAAAACCCAGACTTTTCCTCTTGAAGAAGCAGAAAATTTTACAACCCTGGGCCTTATTCCTGGGTCAGGAAATGGTTAGCTATACAGGTTTCAGAATCCACAGACCTGGATTTGAGTCTTGACTCTAGGCCTTATTGGTTGTGTGACCTTGCATAAGTCACTTAACCACTCTGAGCCTCTTTCCTTCAACTGTAAAGTAGATATAGTAATAGTATCCACCTCACAGGTTGTTGTGAACATAGAATGAGACGATATATGCTCACTGCTAAGTCCTTGTATTTAATAAATATTAGTCAGTATAAGCTCGGGGAGGGCAGGCCTTACCCACGGCGACACACCTAGTGCACAACAGAGCCAAGACTCACGCCCAGATTCTAGATTCCATTCCCTAAGTTGCTGCCTCTGTGTCATTCTACTATCCATCCCCAGACTCCGCCGCTCCCCGTGAAACGCCCAAGTCATCACGCAGGTGATGAGATAAACCTGAGTTTTCCAAATGTCCTACACAGCACTAGCCAGATACATCATTTTGCCTCAAGAGACAAAGTGGTCACAGTATTGCGATCCAGATCGTAGTCTCAACTGGTTTATTGACCCCTAGCAAGTCACTTATCCTCGCTGGGCCTCAGTTTACTCATCTGTGAGATGGGAAATACCTGTGTTATGGGCTAAATTGTATCCCCCTAAAATTCTTATGTTGAAGTCCCAACCCCCAGTACTTCACAATGTAAGCGTATTTGGAGATAGGGTCTTTAAACAGGTGATTGAGTTTAAATGAGACCATCAGGGTAGGGCCCTAATCCAATATGATGAGTGTCTTATACGAAGAGGAAGAGACACCAAGGGCCCATGTGCATAGAAGACAGCCACCTCCAAGCAGAAGAGAGAGGCCTTGGAGGAAACCAGCCCCGTTGCCACCTTGATATTGGACTTCCAGCCTCCAGAACTGTAAGAAAATCAATTTCTGTTGTTTAAGCCACCCAGGCTGTGGTATCCTGTTATGGCAGACCTAGCAAGAGAACGCAGTCTGCTTTACAGAAGAATCATTGAAGAGCCTGGGACGTGGTAGGTATTTGACCAGGGTTAGCCATTGCCCTTACACAATGGGATCAGAGGGCGTGGGATTTCCCCGGCGGAGACTTTTTGTGTTCTGAGGCTGCCGGTTGATCCGGAGCCTTCCTGCCAAGCACCTGGAAAGTACACATTGGCCAGAATACCCTCTGCCCTGGACAGGACTGGGAAGATAGGATAGATTTGTCAACTCTCCTTCAAGGCACCACCTTTGTGTTTGCCCTTGTCATTACAATAAATCCTTTGTTTACTTCACCATGTTTCTTAACATGCCTCAGTCTCTGAACACATCCAGCTCAATCACCATGACAGCCTTTAAGATTACTTCTTAAAAACATCTAGGGGACTACTTGGACTCACCAGTGAAACATGTTTCAAAGTGCAATGGATTAGTCATAGGACACACCCCTAGAATGCTAATATTACTGATTCTTGGGAATCTCCCATTCCATATCTGATGGCTTTCACCTATTCCTGACCTTGCCTCAATGGTCTCTTGTAATTCATAGGCTCCTCATCTGATCGTTTGAAGTTTACCTGACCCTCCAGCCCACCCACGAAGGAAAAAAAGACTATTCGTATTTTTTTCTTGGCATCACTGTGAATCCTTACCTGCATCTGTCAGATTGTTTAAGGCAGATATACACTCAGCTCCAAAATACTCTACAATGCCCCTCAAAGAGCAATAGACATTGATTCCTCTTGTTTTGAGAACAGTACACCCGTTCCTCTACCGTAGAATAACCCCCGTGACTCAATATTACTATATTGTGATGTCGTTTTGTGCAACTTTGAACAATTAAAAGACTTTTTTTGAAACAACAACAAAAACCAAAAGACATCTTCCACGTTATAGAACTGCTCTGTCTGCCAGCCACGTGTGGCTTGTGAGCACTTGAAATGCGGCTAGTCTGAATCAAGATGCGCTATAAGTATAAAATACACAACAGATTTGTAAGGACTTGGTATGAATAATAAGAATGTAAAATATCTCATTAATTTTCATATTGATCTTACCTTGAAATGATGCTATTTCAGATATATTGAGTGAAATAAAGTATATTCAACACAGTTCACTCATTTCTCTTTATTCTTTTAATGGGACTCCTAGAACATCTAAAATTACATATGTAGCTCACTTTCTATTTCTATCGGACACCACTGATAAGAAGAAAAATTGAGGCACAAGAATATTTTTAAGTGACTTGCTCTAGATTCCACAGAGAGTCAGAACTAAAATCAATGTCTTATATACACTACCAAGTGTAGAATAGATAGCTAGCGGGAAGCAGCCGCATAGCACAGGGAGATCAGCTCGGTGCTTTGTGTCCACCTAGAGGGGTGGGATAGGGAGGGTGGGAGGGAGACGCAAGAGGGAGGGGATGTGGGGATATATGTATACATATAGCTGATTCACTTTGTTATACAGCAGAAACTAACACACCATTGTAAAGCAATTATACTCCAATAAAGATGTTAAAAAAATAAAAAAGAAATAAATTAAAAACAATGTCTGGCACCCTGGGCGGGAGTATAATCATTCCTCCAGTGAAATAGGACCGGAATTATTGGGCATGATGATTTGAAAACATTTCTCTAACACTGAGATCTTCATCCACCACTTTGTGTCTCCTGAGAAGGAAGCATGGGAAAACAAAGCCCAGAGGATGAACAAAGAGCCATCAGCCTCTATGAGTCTTGAGGGCTAAACTGAATGAGGTAAGAATTTTCCATCCCTGATGTCTAGAGCAGTCATCAGAGTCCTCTTTACTCCCACTACCATTTCAGAACATATGTGACTAAGAAACATCCTGAGACTCAGATGACAAATATTCTCATAGTTATCTCTCCTTTATCAGCAGCAGGTGGCCACTCCACAAATCCCCAGATGATATCATCTAAGGTAATGAAAGGATCATTATCTTGCAGAGGGACCCACCTGGGGATGAGCGTTGAATCTAAGTGAAAATATGAGGCAAAGACAGGGCACCTCAGCTGCATTTGTCTCAGCGTTGAGGAGGGCAAGGGCACCCGTAAAAACAACCAGCATCCAGCGTGGCAAACTTCACTGAGTGTAGGCACCAAGCTCCGGGCAAAAAGGTCCTTCTCTCACCCAGATCTTGCCCATACCCTTAAACCCTCAACCTAGTCAGAGCCATTCAGGAAAGACCCCTGGCTCACCTTCTCAGAGCCTAAAATACCTTCCTTATCTGGAGGTCACTGCGAGACAGGCAGGAACCTTGATATAAGAATAAAACAAAAACAGGTCTGGGAAGAGCCTACAGAGCTGTCAGTGAAGTTCATAAGAATCTCATTAGTTCTTTCCAGAGCTTACTTATTCTTACTTTACAGATGAACATAACAAAGCAGTTTATTAGTTTCAGTAGAAACGAGAGGGAAGAAAAAAAAGAAGGACGTACTTTCACATAGACTCCAAAAAGATGTCAAAGCAGCAAGAAAGGTTAAGATGATGAAAGATAGACTCACCAACTCTAAAAGCATAGCGCCTTGTAGCTGGTTGTTAGACCCCCTACAAGTTTCAAGATAGAATTCATAACATCAAAATAAAAGAATAGCTATAATAATTAAATTCATTATATGCAGAAACTGATGTTCATATTAATGACCCAAAGCCATTCGTGGATGTTTATAATTTGTTCCTTGTTTTCTGCCCTCAGAGGCATTAAGATACAATACTTAGAACGTAGTCTGATGAATTTGTCTTAAATGTTTAATCACTTGCAGGAGTGAGCTTCAGTGAGCCTTCACCCTCCCTATAATACCCCCTGACAAAAGAGGCTTTGTTAGAGAAAGGATACTTAGGACGTTCACGGAACATATGTCCCGGTAATCCCGGGACAGAAGTCAGTTGTCTCCCGCTCAGAGAGGGGCCCCTGACTGACCTCCCTGCTCTCAGAGCCTGTCATTTGCTCCGTGGCCACGTGGGCCAGCATCCTGGCAAAGACGATGCTGAGGGCAGTGGCTTCCTGCGTGCAGCCGACCCTCCTCTCCCTGAGCAGATGGGCCAGCCCTCAGGGAAAGGAAGCTCTTCTGAGATCCTCCTGTCTTCATTCTCCCCAAATGGGCTTGGCTATAAAAAGCAAATTAAACAGCCATTGTTCCTTCCCTCCGTGAAGCTGGCAGACCCACATCCTGCCTAATACCAAAGGCTCCCGGATGTATGCTGCTTGGCTGTTGACGCCGGCTACTTACTGCTTAAAGCAATGAGAAAAAAGGCACCTTCCACCGGGAATAGGATTTTTCTTAAGCTCCGGGCCTTCCTTTATCGTTGGGTCCTTTTTTTGTGTGATGACATATAATACACAGCAGAAGAGGGCTTTCTTTTCAGTGCTGGCATTCTCCTCCATACCTGCAGAAGCACTCCCACTGGTTGTCCAAATAGGTTAGGGTCAGCATGGGAGGCGAGCCTGAAACACAGCCCTTAGATCTTCCCCTGCCTGCGAACCTGGGCTATTTCTCAGTGAAAGACTTATTTCAATGTTTTCAGGCGTTCTAAAATACCCAGTAGTCAAAAAAAGAGCTATGTGAGGTGATGGGGATGTGCTAATTAACTTGTTGTGGTAAACGTTTGACAATGAATATGTATATGAAGTTAGGTACACTTTAAATACATAAGATGTTATTTGTCATTTAGACTTCAATAAAGCTGGAAATAAAAAATAAAATATCCCACCCCTAATCTAAAATAGGAAACAAAACATAACCAATATTTTATAATGACTATAAAGGGAATATAAGCTTTAAACTAGATTGTACACCTGTAACTTGTATAATATTGTACAGCAACGATACTTCAATTAAAAGAGAAATCAGAAAAATAAATTTGAAAAAATCAGACTCATATAACTTTTAAAAATAAAGTAGAAAACAAAATATTTTCTGAAAAAGCAAACAGCTGAGATGAAGATAATATAGACCCCACTGAGTACACTTACAAAGCAGGGCCCTGAGGTGGGGAAAAAAGGAAGTCGATCAGATCAGCAGCAGCTTTTGGTCTCTGCAGGGAGAAGAAAAACTGGGGAGAAAAGAAAGAGGTAGAGAAATTGGAAGAGAGCTAGGGAGAGAGAGAGAAAGAGAAGCAGCCTGTATTTCTCATATGGCAGCATTTATCAGACTGTGATATAATTGCTTGTGTAATACACTCTCTCTCCTTACTATATACACTCCAGGATTTACATTTTAGGCTTCTACTTTCTATGTAAACTTCATCTCAAATTTGACTTTCACTATAATCTAACATTTATCAATAGCTCACGGAAAGCTGTGACATCCTAAAGAGACCCACTGGCTCATCCTCACGGGAGAGTGTCTCCAAGGCTTCTCCCTGGATCATCTGAAGATGCTCTGTGCTGGCTGAAGTCCTGTGACTGGATAAGCTGACAGCCCTGTTTTCACACATTTATATAGTCCTAAGAGTGCCATAAACCACGGATCTCTCTAGCTTTGTAATTAATAACTTAGAACAAACAACAAATATCTGAGTCATTGTACTTCGGAAACCCTAAGGCAGAAATTCGACATTTCCAATAAACCTCAGGTTGTTGATAAGGTGCTAAACAGGGATGGTTCTATCAAAGTGAGTCCCGGAAGAAAAACACGTCTTTAAAACCTAATCAGGCTTTAGGCCAAGAGGCTAAAATTATTCACAAGTCATCTTTGATCCTTTAGAGTGAAGACTAGAATAGATATTTTAAAAACTAATTTCTGAAAAGCCCAGTGTAACATTGGGACATTTCATACTTACCAGTTCTCTAAACCATTACTAAACTTGGGGGTCTTTGAGGTTTTCAACGTCACCTCTTACATTAAGATTTTCAAAATGAAACCTTGATATGTGTCCTGAACATCTTCTCTCTACATGGTCGAGTGGACTTGTTCTCAGAAAGGGAGAGATGGTTCTTCTAAATAAAGGACCAAAGCAGGAAGTGAGCCCATGACAATCAAGCAGAATGTGTGTATTATGTGGAGGGATGAGGAAAGCTTGTGTGGATGGTGTGGAGGGATGAAGAATGTTCCATGGGGATGTGGCTCATACTTCTCCAGGTAGATCCTCTGGGGAATAGCCATCCCCCCTCAGCCCCCCAGCCATGAGAGTCCTGTATGAAGCCACCAGCCGGTATGACCGCAGGGGCTCATTTTCAGACTCATAGCAGAAATTCAACATTTCCAATAAACCTCAGGTTGTTGATACAAGATGCTAAACAGGAATGGTTCTACCAAAGTAAGCCCCCAAATGCATCTACCTGATGGGGCAGTATTGACCAAGCTAATATTTTGAGAGATGCAAATTGTATTAGATGCCTATGGCTGCTGTGATAACTGACCACAAACTTAGTGGCTGAAACAATACAATTTATTATCTTAAGATTCTGGAGGTCAGAAGTCTGACACAGGTCTCACCAGGTTAAAATCAAGGTGTCAGGGGGTCTCTGTTCCTTCTGGAGGCTCTAGAGGAGAATCACTTTCCTTACTTTTTCCAGCTTCTAGAAGCCACCCACACTCCTTGGCTCGTGGCCCCTTCCATCCATCTTCAAAGCCAGCAAAGGCAGATTGAGTCCGTCTCACATTGAATCACTCTGACCTACTCTTCTGCTTCCCCCTTCTACTTTTAAGGACCTCACGTTGACATAGTCCCCATCCAGATAATCCAGGATAGTCTCTCTATTTTAAGGTCAGATGATTAACAACCTTAATCCATATACAACTTTAATTCCCCTTTGCCATATAATGTAATGTTTACAGATTCCGGGGATTTAGATGTAGACCTCTTTCAGGGGCCTATATTCTGCCTACCATACAAGTAAACCAAAATGAAAAGGATATAAAATAGGGAAACACTCCCTCTACATCAGCACACATGAAAATATCTTGAAAATGCCAGGGAATAAATGCAAGGTAATAGGTCAAAAGTGAAGAAACAAAGTACAACATCAATTCAGGGCCAGAAAGCTCATCATGTATCATTAATGAAATCAAAGTGGAATGAAGCACCCCAAGAGATTTTTGATCTATGAGAAGTGGTAGGACCCTCAAGAAGTCATATGGCCACCCTTGCTGAGCACTCACACAGTAGTTCATGCTCAAACGTTTTCACAGTCAGACGTTTCAGTGCAACAGATTAAGATGTCAAAAGATGTAAACCAACACTAAGCAAGTTGTCCATCACTGCAACATTTCGCATTGCCTTTAAAAGTGTCCAAGGGTTTCACACTGTTTGCTTGGTCCCCACCCCTACCCCCTTCAACTCTTGAGTCACTGTTGAAAAGAAGTGTTTATGGTCCTGACAGCTTGGAAAGCAAAATTCTCACATTTACCCGTTAAAAAAAAAAAAAAAAAAAAATTTGACACGAGCTTTCATGTAGAAAATTGAATCCCTATTACCCTACATGTTGAACTGGATGTTGAAAAATCTGATAAATGTCTGGTGCCCATTAGGGTAAAGATGCACAGCGGACATCCCTGAGAAGGGCCTGAGGGATACCAGTTTATCCTTTATCTTGGGCCCAAGAACCTATTAAGTACCAGGTCAGACCTCTCTTTTCATCCACCCAGCAACCCATTGAGGTAAAGTACTGGCATCCTTGTTTGTTAGACAAGTGAATTGAAATTCCAGGAGAGCTGAAATGGAGCTGTGGACAAAAAAATGTTCCCCACCATATTAGTAAATGAAGGATGTTGCAGCCATCGGCCCCTGCAGCTGCCACAACTGTGGGGATTCAGGATGAAGGGAAGCAAGATACTGGCCTTAGATAGATAAGGTGCACGTCAAGGGAATGATTTCAACGAGCCCAGGCTCTTGCACCTTCCCATACATAGAAAGTGCTAAGTTCATTAACTTGGTATGTCTGGTTTTCTTTAATCAGCAGTAATCTTTCGATGTTCGACTATCTGGGTTTTTTTGTTTGAACTCCTGTATCTCCTGGCTCCACCCTTACCTCTTTGGAACAGTCCCTCAGAGCTATCTGAGAGGCTGCATCCTGGGCTTAAGTCCTCAGCAAGTCCGCTGAATAGAACATCATTCTCAGCTTTTAGGCTGTGCGTTATTTTTCAGAACCTAGGTCTGATCTACTCCTAAGTCGGACTTTTTCTACTGTATATGACTGTCGCTTATCTAATCATCCCTGAAGCCTCTGCTGTGCCTAGACCCTTACAGAGAAGATGCATTTCCTGACTATTGCTTTATAAATGTATGTATATGTTATCTGGGTCTGCAAGTTAGTGTCAGTAAATATCTCTTTCTGTCCCTTCTCTAAATTTTCCCAAACACTGAATTTCATTATTCTTAGTTTTTCTATGAAATACTGTATCTATAAAAGTCTGTCTCTCTGTCTCTGTCTCTCAATCTCTCTCCCTCTCCCTTCTCTTGCTTTAGAAATTCACTCCAGTGTGTGACAGGCACTTTTCTCCATCAGGAAGAGATAAGCTCTCCTCAGTTGTAGATCTTAGTGTACTTCCTCCTCTTAAACCGCCTTGTTCATTTGCCTCCACTGCTCTCTAGCCTATCAGTCTCAGGTTGGACGCACTTCCCTTTTCTAGTATGACTTATAGCTCTGTGCTCAGTCTCCGTCCAAACCATTGGTCCACCACCCATCAATTCGAGGCCCCCTGCCCTACTGAGCTCTGCCTTTTCCTTCTTTTGTTGATTTCATCCACATTTTTAAGGTCCTATGCAATGTGTTCCCATCAGAAGGTTTTTTTACCCCAGATACCCACCCACTCCCCTCCCCCCTTCCCCATCTGGTAAACTCCTCTCATCTTGCAAAATTTCCATCTGTCCTACAACATTGTCCCAAGTGCTCTGCTTTAACAAAGACACACTTTCCTCTAGGGTGGCGGGATATGTGAATAATACCAGGTAGCAGCTTTTTAAAATAAGACCCAGAGAGAAAATGTCTGACATTATAATTCATGAATGTAAATTTATGCAAGAATGGAAATGCGTTCATCAAAGCAGACTCCTCCTCTCTTCATCAAAGGGATGTTTCACTCTGTCAAAGGAAAGAGAATAGGTCTTCTCAAGATATTGAGCCACTCAGTTCACTCAGATGCAGAGGTTTGTAACACTCCTTAGGTGAGAGTTTTTGCAAAGGAGGAGCTTTGTTCGAAAGGCTTCTGTGCTAGAAAAAGCCCCAAGGTTCAGAAGAACAATTAAAAGAGGGTGCGTTGCTGAAGCAAGGCAAAAGGAGCGGAGAGAACTGATCCTTCTCCCTGGTGAGCAGACGGGGGAGGGAGGAAGGGGTTTTGTTAAGATCAGAAGAGATGGGAGCCTAGTGTGGAAATCCCACATTGTCTTTCTGTATAGAGAGCAGGGACAACAATACAGACAGTCTGGCCTCAAAACTTGCTTTAAACTGAGATGTTTTATCTCATTATCTGGCCATTAGCTTTACATTTGAGAAGATACCAGAAAGGGTTGCTGTCCAGAAGGGCAACACTATTTTGCTTCCATCGTTTAATGCTTGGGGAAAATACCAACTGGGAAAACTGGACCAGAAAAAAAAGTTGAAACAGAGCCCAGTAGAGGCAAGAACCTTATTCATCATTTTGGAGACCAGCTCCCTGAGAAGAATGGACAGCTCTAAAGTGTTCAGAACCATGCAGAAATTCTAGGATTTTTTTTATATCCAGGAGGAGAATACTATCATTTATTTAGCAACTTTTATGTACCAGGCATGATTCATAGTTTTTACAAATTACTCTAATCCTGCAAGAAAAATATTTTATGCCCATTTTACAGTTGTAAAAACTAAGGTTTTACCAACAAAGAAGTTGGTAGAGCCAGGACTCAAAGCTAACTTACCCTGATCCCAAAACTGATGTTCTTTCATTCTTTGAGGGAAGGAGAGGAGTGTTTATCCCTCAATACACTGCAACTTAACAGGCTTTCAATAGGAAACCCACTTGCTCTGGTCTTTAGGAATTAATGTGCGTGACAGTCCCGATTCGAATGCTTTGCTCCATAGTCCCTTTGAAGACTGAAATTATCTAGCCATTTTTCCTGATGTTTAGACAGTAAATGTAGATATTTCAACGTTGTTAATACTCAGAATGAGAACCTCAATGGCCAACACAGAAGAAAGGATCTTTCAAGAGAGAAAGGCTCAACTGACAATTTCCAGTAAGACTTAAAAATCACTTGGGTCCATGGTTAACCATGCTGGTTGCACATTAGAATCACCTGGAGGAACTTCTAAAAATAAATGCCCAGCTCCGTGCCTAGGGATTCTGTCCCATAGGTCTGGGGCAGAGCTAGGCAACCTGTACTTTAAAAATACAGCTCAGATGACTTTGATCTACCTCTAGGGTTGGTACCCACAGAAGCATGGTTCAAACAGACTTCAACTTTCCTCTCCTTCCTGTCACTTGCAAATGCAATCACAATGCAATCAAAGAGAGTCACAAATCCCTAATCCAGAAACTCTTCCAAAGCACCACAAAGCGATCACAGAATAGTTGTTTGTTTGTTTGTTTTAAATGAAGGCCAAAACTGAGCATAACTGGAGCAGGAAATCACCAGATGTGAATATATTAAGCTTTATTTTAAGAGATGGAGATTGGAAATTGTTTAAATACTAGGGAGTGCTGTGAGCTGACAGATGGCCAGCAGGGCGGAGCAGGAAAGAAGCCAGCTCTACCTTAATCCCGCCCCACCTCTCTGGACACCATTACAGGCGGGAGATGCTGTATTGTGTCTTTGACACGACTGCTCTCTGGCTGCCCCTGAACCATTCCCATTTTAATCCAAACTTGATCTTTTAAAACAGACAAGGTCTCAAGTGCTATCATTTATAAAACTATAATTTCAACAGTAATACTGCAAAGACATATTATTCATTTGTCCCATGTACAGAAACTCATCATCATCCCTATCACGACCACTCGACATAAAAGCATGAGTTTTAAGCCCAAGTGCACAGACCGCTGGAGAAACAATGGGAGCATTTCCCGTGGGCCATAGCATGTCAGGGATAACTGTACACAAGTCGTGTTCACTTACTGTAGTCTGAGGACTGTGTTTCAACACCAGGGATCCATTAAAACTAGCACTGCAGCTGCCTGCTACAAAGTACTGTGCTCTGGGATCCACTAGATTTGTTCAGAAGGTTTTAAATGTCTTATAATTGTGTTGCTTTAAGAGTTTGGGGCAGGGCTTCCCTGGTGGAGCAGTGGTTAAGAATCTGCCTGCCAATGCAGGGGACACGGGTTCGAGCCCTGGTCTGGGAAGACCCCACGTGCCGCAGAGCAACTAAGCCCGTGTGCCACAACTACTGAGCCCGTGTGCCACAACTACGGAAGCCCACGTGCCTAGAGCCCGTGCTCTGCAACAAGAGAAGCCACCATAATGAAAAGCCCACGCACCGCAACAAAGACCCAATGCAGCCAAAACTAAATAAAATAGATTAATTAATTTTTTTAAAAAGGAGTTTGGGGCATACATTTTGCGTTCAGAAAGAGCAAAAAAGCCTTCAGGAAGCAGGTTTAGGCTATAAGCTTAGAAGTTTGGTAAACTCAACAGACAAGACTCTGGAAGCATCTGTGTAGCTCAGTCCCAGCTGCCCTTTCTTCTAAATGCTGCTCTCTGTGGGTAAAGCAGTGCTCCCAGCTCCCTGAGTGGAGTGGTGAAGGAAACTTCCCAACAGGAAGAGCGGATGAACTAAGATGTGAAGGGGATGGTGGTGAGAATTAGCGTGATAAAAATTGTAGCAGGGAGAGAGAGGACACCATGTGAGAAAGAGCACAGTCCATTCCAGGTGATGTAAGTTCAGTGTGACTGGACTGTGGAATGACAGGGTGAGAAAATCCCAGGAGTTAGAAAGAGGCTGGGCAGGTGGGCCTCGGCTGATTGAAATGGCCTTGTAAAGCCCAGTGAGAGGTTTAGACTTTATTCTAGAAGCTGTAGGGTATAGTTGGAGGGTTTTTTTTTTTTTTTTTTTTGTCTGTTTGGTTGGGTTTTTTTTAGCTGGGCCGCACGGCATGTGGGATCTTAGTTCCCCAACCAGGGATCGAACCCTCACCCCCTGCATTGGAAGCACGGAGTCTTAACCACTGGACTGCCAGGGAAGTCCCGTAGTAAGAGGGTTTAAAGCCAGGAAGAGGTCTGAGCAAATTTTCATTCTAGAAAGATTGTTCTGGCCAGGAGAACGGGCTGGAAGGGGGTAGAACCAGCAAAAGGAGACCAGCTGGCAGGCAGGAGATCATAATGGTAGGCAAGATGAGAATGGGAGCACAGTGCAGTTGGAGGGGAATCAGTATATCCCATAGGAAGCTGTGTTAGCAGGACTTGAGGGTCAATTTGATTGGGAGGCAGGCAGGTGAGAGAGAGAGAAAAAACCAAGATGGCTCCCGTGCCATTTGTTGAAGGTGGAGAGAGTCTGAGACCACTGTGGACTTGCTGAGTTTGAGGTGCCTATGATATAGTCAAGCGGAGGTGTCAAATAGGCAAACAACTAACCAGCCTCGAGCCCTTCAGGCATGTTCCTTCCCCTAAGGCCACACTGCCAGCTCACTTATTTGGCTTTCCTGTACCCTTTTCATGTTTCTCACAGTGACATATAACCGGCACCAGAAAACTCTCTAAAGTAATTCACACAACAAGGCAAACACCCAGTGGTGTGCTGGTAAATATGTACAGGTGCTTTTCCTTCCCACTTCCAAGAAAGTCCTGATCTGTAGCCTTTGCTGATTCCCATAGTATAAATATTCTCACTATGGCCAAGTTCAAGATACTGATGTGACATCTCTGAATGTGAAGTTGGGAAGAGATGGTCAGAATCTCAAGCCATAGCACATACCCATCAAAACTAAAATAAATAAACACATAAATAAATAGCCCTATAGCAGAGTCCAAACCATACTGGCCCATCAGGCCAACCCCAAGTGGCCTCCACTCTCAAATACGTTTCCTTCAAAAGCTCTAGAGAAAAACAATTCTGTTTTGTGCCTGGGACCATCAGAGACCTTACCGGAACTTGAGTTAGACACTTAGTTGGATTCTTGTTCTCTAAAACAGGGATCAGCCCCTTACAGCCCTCAGGCCAAATTTGGCCAGCTGCCTACTTTTTAAGGTCTGCCAGCTAAGAATAATTTTTACGTGTTTAAACAGTAGCATTTTAAATAGTTATATAAGAACCTACATAATAGCCTTCACTGTGCCTCTTGCCATACAATCCCTGAAGCCTAAAATATATACCATCGGGCCCTTTCACGTGAAGTTTGCTAACTCCTGCTCTAAAGGGTCCTGAAAACAAAGCCAATTCTGCTTCCTAAAACCTTGTCGACAGCACCGGTAGCAAGTATTTGTTCCCTCCACACCCAAGCCATCTCCCATCGGGGGCTTGGGCAGAACCTAATCAGACACATGAGGTTAGGAGATCACATCTAGTTCTCCTCACTTCTCAGGCTCCTCAGACACTTGGCCCATCTGAGGCCGACCCTGGACATCTCCCGCTGCTCCCTCCATGGCCAGATTTGGCTAAAACTCCAAACCACGGGATGTGAGCTCTGGCTTTCCCAGGAGCTGGCCTGTGCAACCTACAAGTGTAGGTTCCCACCAGACAAACCTTGACCTACAGAGACAAAAGATAAAAGAGAACCAACAGATAAGTTGCCATCGAAATGAAAACCCTTATAATAATCCTTTATACAGACCTGCAGAGGTTTTCCTGAGATGGTTTCCAAACACAGTTACACAATTTAAGCTTTTAAAAATGTGGAGGATTTAGGAGGGCTTTCTATGCAACAAAATCGTTTAGGATTTTACAGGGAAATTTTTTCTTTTTAAATAAATAAAACTTCCCTGAGCCCCGTACAGGGTTGAACTTTCTTAGAGAACAGTAAACATTTGGCCACGAATGACTTGCACACGCAAACAGGTTCTTGCCCACTTGGGCCTGAAATGAGAATCCTTCTTCTGTTGCCATCTGCTCTAACATGTGTGTGTGTGTGTGTACACGCACACGCACACACACACACACACACACACACAGCCCCCACTGGCCTTATGCCTCCATTGACATCTGAGAAGAGTAATACTATATCTTTACATTGACTCTCTACCTTGCTATTGCCTTTAGGAGTCCGGTGAACCAGAGGATTCTCTCGTTCCTGACTGCAGCATTATTTCTTCCCCTCTTGCCAAACTTACTCAGCTGCTAATCACCTGCTCTGAGGCATCAGTGACTTCCATATGCCAAAGAGCAGCTGTCAGTCAATGGAAAAGGTGACAGGGCTCTGTGGGGGCAGAGGCCACGGCAGCAGTGACACAGCAAGACGCTGGCATGGGGGAGCTTCCAGGAGGCGAAAAGGTGCTCACCACCCTTCCATAGACTTTCGACCCTCAGCTGTCTTCCATGAAAGTAAAATCTGAAGCATATGCTTCATAAAGCTATTTCAGACACGATTTCAGACATTTTTTCTCAGGATACCCGGCTCCTGGCTTCCACAGCCCATGGCACCTCCCCTGCACCTTGAGACTTTCCTGGGGCATCATCACTGAGGTTCATTGGTGCTACGGAAAGAGTTAGGGGGCCTGGTTCTAATTCATCCATCTCTTCACCTCTTTGTAGTCTTGGAAAAAACCATCTTTAATTTAAAGGAAACAGACTAGATATCTCTAAGGACCTTTCTAAACCAGGGACTATTCTAACACTGAATGAGTGAGGAAGAGTACCTTTGACTCTGCTGAATGAGAAAAGATTCCCACCCGTGGGTGCCTGACCCAGACTGAGAGAGCATCACCGGAAGAGACCAATACAAGGGAGACTATGAAGTAGAGGGAAGCAGTGACGCCAGGACAGGTTCAGTCCTGTTCAGGACTTTAAGTCAATATTAAAGAAGCTCCTGGAAGAGTGAATGCATCAATTTAGTCAACCAAAACTTAATTGAATAAATAAAAAAGGAAGGGGAAGGGAGCTGCTAAAAATTTACTCCATCATTTTCTAGAAATGTCCTAACTGTCCAGTGGAGACCTGGGGGAGAAGTTTAGCACAGAGTCATGTTTGCCAAGTCAGATACGCTCCCAGGCTCGAGATCTTCTGGATGAGCAGTGCGAGACCACGTCTCTGGGGCTGCCACTGTTCACCGCCCAGCTGAGTCTTCAAAAGTGCAACAGCTGTCCATCCTCCTTCCGGGTCAGGACACAACCTCTTCCCTACTTCACAGGGCACACCATGGGACACACAGCGGGGAAAAGACAATAGCAGTAGTGTTCAAATCAGAAAAGGAGTGTTATGGAGTACGTTTGTACCCCCATTCTTCTGTTGAAGCCTTAATCCCCAATGATTAGGTTTAGATGGGGTCATGAGAATGGGCTTCTCACGATGGAATTGCTGCCCTTATAACAAGAGACGACAGCGAACCTGCTCTTTCTCTCTCTCTCTCCACCTTAGATGGGGGCATGAGAATGGGCTTCTCACGATGGAATTGCTGCCCTTATAACAAGAGACGACAGCGAACCTGCTCTTTCTCTCTCTCTCTCCACCTTAGATGGGGGCATGAGAATGGGCTTCTCACGATGGAATTGCTGCCCTTATAACAAGAGACGACAGCGAACCTGCTCTTTCTCTCTCTCTCTCCACCTTAGATGGGGGCATGAGAATGGGCTTCTCACGATGGAATTGCTGCCCTTATAACAAGAGACGACAGCGAACCTGCTCTTTCTCTCTCTCTCTCCACCTTAGATGGGGTCATGAGAATGGGCTTCTTACGATGGAATTACTGCTTCTCCACCATGTGAGGACACGGCAAGAAGGCAGCCATCTGCAAGCCCAGAATAGGCCCTCACCAAGAACCTGACCATGCTGACACCCTAATCTTGGACTCCTCAGCCCCCAGAACTTGAGAAATAAAAGTCTGTTTATGGTATTTGGCACACCCTGTCTATGGTATTTTGTTATAACGGTCCAAGCTGACTAAGACAGGGGGAAATCTCTAAATAAAACAGAAGTGGGAGACTTCCCTGGTGGCACAGTGGTTAAGAATCTGCCTGTCAGTGCAGGAGACATGGGTTCGAGCCCTGGTCCGGGAAGATCCCACATGCCTCGGAGCAACTAAGCCCACGCGCCACAACTACTGAAGTCCGCGCGCCTAGAGCCCGTGCTCTGCAACAAGAGAAGCCACTGCAGTGAGAAGCGAAGCCACCGCAATGAGAAGCACGTGCACCGCAAGGAAGAGTAGCCCCGGCTCGCCGCAACTAGAGAAAGCCCAACGCGGCCAAAAATAAATAAATAAAATACATTCATTTAAAAAACCCCCCAAAAGCAGAAGTGGGTCCAACGACCTTTGTAACGCTCTCTAAGCTCTGGCGAAACAACAGCTACCTTGTTCTCATCCAATCTAATCTTTCAGAATTTATGTTCCTAATTCTCCTACTTGGCCTCAGTAGAGACAAAGGAAGTAACATGACCTTTGCCAGATCAGGTCCTAGTGCCCTGCCAAGTCACAGACCTTACTCAAAAGCCAGAAAGCCTATGTTCCTTCAGGCAGCTAACTTATTACATAGCTAGGTGTGTGGGATCCAGGCACAAGGTAGGTGAAAACTGAGGCTGTCTAGGAAGGTGGAGCTTTTCTGAGGGTCCCCGGGGAGGGAGGTGATTTCTCTTCTTGAAGGTCACTTGGATTCCATAGATTGACTCTAATGTCCTTCCCCAGAATCAAAACACACGGACGATCAGATGCCCGATGGAGTATGCTCCACAGAGGCTGCAGGAAGCTGCGTTTCATGCCAGACACAAGCTTCTGTCAGAGCAAAGTGAGAAGGATACACTCACTTCTGGGGGCTAAACTGAACTCCAGCATCAGCCCGAAAGTCCCTCCAAAAATTGGCACAGAATGAAGGAAGTTAGACCTTCATGAGACCACTTTAAAGAGCTCATGATCTGAAAATGTTGCCAGTTGGCATGGGCTATAAAGTAACCCTGACCAAAAGCAGGTAATATACAAATGATCTGCTTGTATCCAGAGCCAGTTTTGAACAAATCACATCCAAGCAGCCCTCCTGTGGAGTGCTGAGTCTGCTCTTTGTGTCTTTGGTGGTCCCTCTAGGCCACTCAAGATTCCCAGGACCAGGAACGCTTGGGGCAAAGCTCGAGAGTTTAAGTGGGTGAACAAATAAATAGAAGTAAATTACCTCTTCTGAAGGCCCGGTCTTCTCGAATAAAGAGAATTCACTTCGTAGAGATGAGCACTTTAAATGAACGCAAGAGGGAACACATTTCTAAATCCTTCACTATGATTGCATAAAAACGCTCACGTGCTAACACCACACAGGTGCTGCAGAGATTGGGGAAAAGGCATGGTTTTTACCTGCGGTTTTCTGAGGTAAAGAAAAGTGGCTCTCGCATTTGGAGGATGGGTGATTTCACAAGTGAAAATCGGGCTGATTCAGTCCTGTTAAGAAGAAGCAGATGGACGTCTGCCCCGGCTGCCTTCCCTCGCTCTGAGTTTTTGGTGGTTGTATTTGCGGGGAAGGGAGACAGAATTGGGGATTTAATATTTTCTCTTCCCATCTAGCAACTTCCCAAGAGGAGTTATAGGGTCCATCGCATTTGGGAAGGGATTTGAGAAAAGCAGGACGACAATGTAAAGGAAAGCCAATCCCATCACACATGGGAATGACTCCACCTGTACCCAGACAAAGGGAAAGGAGACAATCAGCAAGTAGCAGTGAATCTCACGGGCTTGAAATTAGAAGGAGAAGGATTAGCTTCTCCTGTATGAGATATGCCAGGAGTGGTCTGGTTCCCTTTCTTATTTAATATTCTAGTGTCCTAGAATACACAGGCATCAATACAGAAATCTTCATTTTATAAGTGGTACAATAAGTTAGAGTCCATGAATTTACTTGTTCAACATAACCCAATAGAGACACAATCCCAGAGCCAGTACCAGACTCTCTAAATATCCAGGAGAGTGGGATAAGAATTTGAATCACCTGCTTGGAACAGGTGAGTTTCTTGGCTGCTGGTACCCGCTCACATGAGCAAACACCAATCAGTGTTGTCAGATCAAATACGGGACACCTTAGTTCATCTGGCTTTTGAATAAACAACAAATAATTTCTAGTATAAGTTATGTGCCTAATATCATACGTGCCAAATATGGGACATAATTATACTAAAAATGTATTCAGGGTTTATCTGAAATTCAAATTTACCTGAGCATCCAGTATTTTTATCTGCTAAATTTTACCACCCTAACACTCATGGCTTTTCCTCCCCACTCAGTGTGTTCCTCCTGCTAGAAAAGCTATCCCCTGTCCTTGTCCCTATTTCAATCACGCCCATCCCATGAGGCTGAGACCACACCTTATCTACTCTGAAGTCTTCTCCTGAGTAGTCCCACCCATGCCATTTGTCTCCCTCGTGAGAACACCTATAATGTATCCTGTGGGGACAACAGGGGCCAGCCTGGCATATGCTGCTGCACCATTCCCAGATTGTTTCATAAGCTTTCAATGCCTCTCCGTATCAAGGCTTCAAGCCGCTTTGATCAAACAATGCCTGACTCCCACTTTGTATCCTCTGTTACATCTACCATAGGACTAGGCAGAATAGTCAATAATGGACAGAAAATCATTTGTTTTAGGGCGCACAGAGAAGCTGACATGGAGAAGATGGTGATATCTTTTTCTCTCTTGTTTCTCCCAGGTGTGAAAAAGGCAAAAGATGGAGGAAGAAGGGTCTAGAATGCTCAAAAAAATGATTTACACATAAATCGAGGATAATATATGTGTGTAAAATAAGAAGCCATGACCAAATTATGAATTAGGACAATTATAAGAGCAGTCCGTAGATTTGCTTCTATGGAAATTCTTCTCCCCGTGTAAAATCTCTGCAAGTCCTGTTCCACACCCTGAGCATTAGATCTGGCAAGACCTCAGACATTACTGGGGTCAGACTATCACCATACAGGAAAAGAAACTGAGACCAGGAGAGGAAAGTCACTAGTCCTTGGTCACGTAGCGGGTTAGTGACAGTCTCCTGGTCCCGGGCCAAAGCTCTTTCAGTTTATTGAGCTGAACCTCCAGTTTCAGGGAGAAAGTCTCCTGCCAAGGAGCAGGTTTTCAGCTCTGCTCATTTTAAAAAATATTATTTGCTACCTTTTTCTATCTATAAGAGGCGTTTACTTTTAGTGGAAAATCTGATAGATGTAGAAACTCTTAAAGACAATTTAAGTTACCCACCACCCAGAAAAATAAAATTATGAATATTTGATATATTTGCTTTTGATGCCTTTTCCTATGCATACTAAACTATAAACTGCATGGTGGCAGGAACTGAATTAATCTCATTTGGCTCCATACCCTCAACCCTTTAGCACGGTGTCTGGTACATAAAATGCACTTGATCCATGCTTACTGAATAAATGACTACATAACTATACATATTTATGTATCTGTGCATATAATTATGTTTATGTAATTAAAAAAATTGAAGCCATACCATTATACACTTAGGGCTTTTTTTCACTTAATATCATAGAGTATTTTCCTCTGTCTGTAAATATCCTGAAACTATTAAAAATAATATTTTTAATAGCTACATAATCTTCTATTGTATAGTTAAACCATAATTTATTGACCCATCTCCAATCAATGTACATTTAGGTCATTTCCAAATTATTTTGAATTATAAATAGTACTATGATAAATATCTCTGGACATAAATTTCAGTGAGAATCAGTCTGTGGGGAAATTGAGTCTACCTTCCCTAATGAAAGAACTTTGGGCAGGAAAGTGATAGGGAGTCAACAGTCTGAGGTTATCTTATCAGCCTTATAGGTCATTTGACTCAACTTCCTTTGCAATTACAAGCCTCAGGTCAGAACTGCCAGTCTGCGATGGCAGATGTTAGATGATCAATTTAAATTTTATCTCAGTCGCATCTTACATGTAAAAGTCCTCCCACGTGGGTGAGATAAAGTAATCGAACAAAAGACATTTTAGAGTTGATTTTATCAGTCTCATGCTTAGCCAAAGAGTACTAAAGTATAAATAAAATAAAGCGCCCTCCTCTCTCCAAACAAGTTCAAAATACATATTCCACTAAGAAAGTGACTTTAAATTCAAGAAAAATAGAACAGATGGCCCAAACTTAAGTAACAAATATATTTTTCTAATGAAATCTGTGCACCAAGTTCCCGGCAGGACCCACACTTGCTTGAATATTTTTTTTTTCGATTGTATATTACACATCCACTGATGCTCAACAGACTATAATTTCAAGCTGCCTCGGTATTTTCCCTTTGGGCTGAGGCAAAGCAGATCCTTCAACGGCCAGAAGTCTCTGTGCAGAGATGCAAAGGGGATCTTCATGGTATCGTTTTATATTCTGCTATGAGCACTGAGGTAAGAAAAAATTCTTCTAGGGAAGAAGCAGGGAGAGGACGTTTCTTTCTCACCAAAGTCACCTGCTCTTCTCATTCAAGTCCAAACTCAGCTTAGTTCTTGGTCTGGGGAAAGGATATCAGATTCCAGGACTGGGCTGGTATACAAGGCAGAGAGCGTTAGTAAACTTTCTAATGTAAAATGTTTTGGCATCAATATTCTGCATGTGATTTCAGACCACATCTGTTCCAGGACTGCTCACATCTGCTGTGGTGTACATTGCTGTTTTGCTAGCCAAGTCATGGCAGGACATGTAATGCCTCTCTCACCTAACCTTCTAGTAGGAATCCAACTCATGCAGAGGACTGTGGTCATTTCTGATCCTCACCTGATACATTGCTGAAGATTCGGAAGAGCTAGACTTGTTCAGCAAGAGCCTCAGTTTCTCCAACTGAAAAATAAAAGATTGGACGAGGATAAACATTTTCCATCTTATGAGCTAGTTCTAATTGACTAGTAGTAACTTCCTTGAGTACTATCTGAGGACAGCAATCACCTAGAGCATAGAAAAAAAAAGTTTTAGAGTCACAGAGTAATGGGGCCAGAAATAAAATCTAGCATACCCAAACCCCGGGCCTGTGGGTCTTGAAAGTAGGCATTTCTCTGATTCGTCTTGTAACCCCAGTGGCTGACACAGTGCCTGGCACATAATGGACACTGAGTCATGACACTGGACATAATTGAATGAATAAACAAATACTAAAAGTCTGACCACAGAGCTTACTTTATTTTAAGTTGTTACCATTGGGTATAAACAAAAGAAAATCCTCTGCAAATAGAGGGACATGTTGCCAACTTTTCACAGAGATAAAAATAAATTTTAAAATGAAAGATACCTTACCAGGGACTGCTGGGGAATCAGAGGATGGGAAGAACAGTAGAGATGTTCTGGGTCCTCCACCTCGTGCTTAGTTAGCAATATGCTGGGTGTGATCAACAGGTAAAGGCTGTGTTCCACATACACTGGAGACAACATTCCTGGAGCAGAACCAGCTGCCACAAAATGGATGGTGTCATCAGTCAGGCCTTCATTTTCCCACCCCCTTCTTCTATTCTGGTAGCTATGAACCTCATTTCAGAGAGCTAACGCATCAGATACCTTCATAACTTCCTCTGCAGTTAGAGCTTGAGCATATTATACCCAGTCTAGAGAGGTTCCTCTTCAGTCAAACACTGCTGTGTCTATGGATGATGCCTGCAACTGTGACCACCATCTTTTAAGCATGAGAAGATAATTCTAAGGATGCAGCAGGTACAGGGTGGAGGGTAGAGGAGAAAAATGGAGAAAATCCCAATCTTTGGTGATACTACTGAATGATAGAAGCGAGCTTGAAATACCCTATTCAAAAAACTTTTGTTGTATGATTTTAAAATTGTATTATATAAGCTACTTTTAGTTTGGTATTCTGTTGTATTTTGTCAAAAACATTCTATTGCATGTATCCAAGTTCCATGGCTGCAGAAGGCCTGTAATAGGCATGATTCCAGGAACCAATTCACCTTTTGGTGCAGGTACCTAGGTCTTTAATTCTAGAGGTGGAAGTTTTTCCCAGGAAACCCGGGGGACAATTGCTACAACCCAAGATTGGCTGGAGCAGTCCATTTCAGGTTGTGAATGACAAAGACAGGCTAAGGGAGGAAACAGTTCTAGAAAGAAATCATCCATGGAAAATGAAGAAGAAATTGAAATCTGCACACTTCCCTGCTTCCTGTCCCCCAGGAGAGTTTTCTTGAGGCAATTTTTTTAAAGATCAAACATTGCAAAGGAAAATAGATTACTTCTATTTATAACTTATGGGTGGTAACCCTGCCAGCAACACCATTTATATCCCTATTTTCTTTCCTAGTTACTATTTTTCTGTGTGAGTATTGTAACAGAGTATGTTATCAGCAATTGTCATTGGCAAAATGAAAACAGTTCAGTGGAGAATAAAACTGAATTAGAAAAAAGTCAGTATAGTCAATCTACAACCGTGAATAATGAAAGAAAGAAAGAAAGAAAGAGAGAGAGAGAGGAAGGGAGGAAGGAAGGAAGGAAGGAAAAAGGAAGGTAGGAAGGAAGAAAAAGGGAGAGAAGGAAGGAAGAAAGGAAAGAAGTAAAAAAAGAGAGTGGCAGGAAGGAAGAAAAGAAGGGTGGAAGAAGAAATAAAAGGATGGGAGGAAAGAAAGAAGAGTGAAAAAAGAGGGGAAAAAGAATCTCTTACAATAGGCATTCAAAATGCTAGAATGAAGTGAGTGATGAGAAATAGATGGGGTACTCTGTCAAGTATTTGTGCTTCTTCTAGGATGATCTCATCACTAAAAAGACTAGAACAGTCCATTAGTGGGAGGCAATGTGAGATATTGGAAAGAGCACAGACTTTGAAGAAAGAAAACATAGATCTGGATCCCAGCTATGCCAGTTGCTATTTGCAAAACTTAGGCCAGAGATCAGCAAACTACAGCCTACAGGCCAGTCACCTGTTTTTGTAAATAAGGTTTTATTGGAACACAGTTGCAACCACTGGTTTACATAGTCTATATAGTTTTTGAGCTACCGTGGCCAAGTTGAGTAGTTGTGACAGAGACCATATGAACTGCAAGCCTAAAATGTTTGTTATTTTGCCCTTTAAGTAATGGTTTGCCTTAGGCAATTACTTAACCTCTTTTGCACACGGTTTTTCCATCTGTAAATAAGGTTAGGACTCAAATGCAGGTTTGAACTTCAGAAGAAAAAAATCAGTCAACTCAAAGACAGATTAGATAGTAGAAATTTTCCAATCTGAAGAACAGAGAGAAAAAAAAAATTAAAGAAAAATAGTCTCAGAGACCTGAGGGAAAATATCAAGCAAACCAACGTAAATGTAATGAGAGTTCCAAAAGAAGAAAAAGGCAAAAAGAATATTTAAGAAAATAATGGCGGGGGGCTTCCCTTCCCTGGTGGTGCAGTGGTTGAGAATCTGCCTGCCAATGCAGGGGACACGGGTTCGAGCCCTGGTCCGGGAAGATCCCACATGCCGCGGAGCGGCTAAGCCCGTGAGCCACAACTACTGGGCTTGCGCGTCTGGAGCTTGTGCTCTGCAACAAGAGAGGCCGCGACAGTGAGAGGCCCGCGCACCGCGATGAAGAGTGGCCCCCACTCGCCACAACTAGAGGAAGCCCACGCACAGAAACGAAGACCCAACACAGCCATAAATAAATAAAATTTAAAATAATAATAATGGCTGAAAATATACTAAATTTGACATTTAAAAATTAATCTACAGATCCAAAGAGCTCAATGAATCCCAAGTAGGTTGAACATGAGATCCACACCCATGTACATCATAGTCAAACTGCTGAAAATGAAAGAGAAAATCATAAAAGAAGCAAGAATAAAATGATTCATCATGCACAAAGGGAACAACAGTGCAATTAATGGCTGACTTCTCATCACAAACCAGGGAGGCCAGAAGGTAGTAGGGCAACATATTTAAAATGCTGGAACAAAAAACTGTCAACCCAGAAATTTATATCCAGCATGACTATCCTTCAGAAAAATGAAGGCAAAATAAAAATGTTCCCAGTTAAAAAAAAACAGAGAATTTTTTGCTAGCTGTCCTTCAAGCTAAAATAAAATGACACCAAATAGTAATATGAATCCACAAGAAGGAATGAAGAACACCAGAAATAGTAAATATGTGGGTAAATATAAAGAATATTAAAATATTTTTAACATTCTCTTAAGTTTTTATTTAAAAAATAAGATTGCATAGAGCGATAACTATAACACTATACTGATGGATTTATAGGTAAATGTACAATATGTGACAATAGTAGCACAAGGTGGGGAGGGGAGATACTGGATCAAAATTACTCTATTTTACCAAAATTAAGGCAGTAATAGCCTGAAGTAGATTGTCCTGAGTTAAGATGGATACTGTAATCCCTAGAGCAACCAATGAGAAGATAACCTTTTTAAAATGCCTACAAAATTAACAAAAGAACTAAAATGGTACACTAAAAAATGCTTAACATGAAAGAAGACAAGAAGTACAAAAGATTAACTATTAAGTGAGTTCATATATGTAGAGCTGTTAGAAAAGTGCTGGCAAATGGGACATGCTACACAAGTGTCATTGTCATTGTCTTTGTTGTGGCTGCTGTCTTTCAGCTCTGGGAGAATAAAGAACTTACCTAGGAAGCTTTAAAGATAGTAAATCGCCAGGTGTGGAGAGCTGGAAGGGGACTAGCAAGCATCTAAATAGTGTTGCTACAAAAATAGAAGGCTCTCTGACAACCTCAGAATTCTTAAGAAAGTGTAGTAATTGCTGGGAGATGGAGAGGGAGGAAATGACGATGACAGGGCACTTGACCTAGAATAAACCTCAAGGTCATGGACCAGGAGAATGCCTTGGCGTTTTAGCCCAGAGAGAGGACTCGCTTAAGGGCACCAGATTCGGAAAGGGTTTTTCTAAAATTGCCTGAGTGACAAGAACCAACTGAAGCTTGAGGCTGATGGTGTCAAGTTAATGAATAGCAAAGAAAAGCAGAAGTCCAACCATTTCTTGTTTGTTTCTATCTTCTAAAGAAAGGAACACTTACGGGCTTGACTCTATGCTAAAAACTTTTCCCATCAGTTCACTGAATCTTAAAACCCGGGAAGGTGGAAACTAACATCTCTCACTGAACAGATGGAGAAACTGAGCCAAGGAAAGGAGCTCTTTCCTGGGGACACACAGCAGTAAAGTGGTAATTGAAGATTCAAGACCTGTCTTTCCCTTCTGCACAGAGGTATTGTCTTGGTCAAATGGAAGATCTTTGGTCTAAAACTGGAAATGTCTAGAGACAGCAAAGTGGGTGAAGAGGCTATATAAGGGAGCACTGGTTTGCCCTGCCTGTGTCCAGCTCCTGACCCCAGGGAAGTCTACCCGAAGTCTGGAGAGAACCAGCATATTAGTTTCCCATGGCTGCTGTAACAAAGTACCACCAACTGGGTGGCTTTATACAGCAAAACTTTATTCTCTCACCCTCATCCAGTATGACCTCATCTCAACCAATGACACCTTCCAAGACCTTATTTCCAAGTCAAGTCACATTCTGAGATCCTGGGTAGGCATGAATTTGGGGGAATACCATTCAACCCAGTACAGGTGTCATCTGTAGGCAAATACAAAAGGAGACATATTGAGCATATGAGAAAGCCAGAGGGAGGATGCAGAAGGAGAAAAGATCAAGGCTGGAGCCAGGGGAAGGTGAAGACACTCCAGCTATAAGGGAGGCAAAAATGGAACAAGGGGAGAGAAGGCCATGGAAACCGAAGAATCATGGGGTTACAAACAGGAGGAGGTGGCAAATGTTGCAGAAAAACCAAGCAATAAAACGGATTTGGCAAAATCAAAACTCATGAATGACATTCATCACCTGGTTTCAGTGGAGCAATGGGAGTGGAGGCCTGATTACAGTGGTTGAAGAAGGAAAGGAGGTGAGGCGTGGGGGCAGTGAGCAGGACATCCCCACAGGGATGTTTCTGTGACAGATGGCTATAGGTCCGTAGTAGCTAGAAGGGATGCCAGGTCAGGTGACACTTTTTGTTTATTTACTGTTTTGAAGAGGAGACACACTTAACCATGTTGTGATAGGCTGACATAAAAGAGCCAGCTGTAAAATACAGATCTCACGGTTTTCATATCTAGATGAAGGGGAAATTGATGACACAGGAAACCTGAGTTGGTCACCAGGGGTAAGAATTAGAGCAGTTTAAGAAATGAGCCTTAGACAAAAAAGAGGGGCAGTGAATCTCTTGAGACAAAAATTAAGAAGAAAGGATGAGTCCGGTTAAAAGAGTGAGAGTTGTTGCAGGAGATCAACCTGATGGCCTTGATCATAATGATAATAACAGTGACAGTAGTGCTATTAATACTCACTGTGCTGAAGGGGTCAGATCAGGAGCTGAACCAAACAAGAAAGGAAGACAGCCAGGCTCACGTGCAGCCCTGCAGAAGGCCCTGCTGGGGTTGGGGACCATGAGTTTGCCCCAACCTGCATCTCCTCCAGCTGGGCTGCTGCTAGAAGGAATTGTTCTAAAGTCCAGCATGGGGAGGTAGAGCATTTCAGATGACTGAGCTCGTGTCAAGTCTCTCAGTGGTTTCTCTGAGAAGCCCCTGAGGCACTGCACCCTCCCACTGACAAGAGGGTGCTCCACCCTCTCCAGTCTTGAGAGAAAAAAACAGAGCTGGAGGAATCAGACTCCCTGACTTCAGACTATACTACAAAGCTAAATACAGCTCAATATCAAAAAAAAAAAAAACCAAACAACCCAATCCAAAAAAGGGCAGAAGACCTAAATCAACATTTCTTCAAAGAAGATATACAGATTGCCAAGTAACACATGAAAGGATGCTCAACATCATTAATCATTACAGAAATGCAAATCAAAACTACAATGAGGTATCACTTCACACCGGTCAGAATGGCCATCATCAAAAAATCTACAAACAATAAATGCTGGAGAGGGTGTGGAGAAAAGGGAACCCTCTTGCACTATTGGAATGTAAATTGATACAGTCACTATGCAGAACAGTAGGGATGTTCCTTAAAAAACTAAAAATAGAACTACCATATGACCCAAACAGAAACTAATGCAACTTTTTGTAAAACTCCAATAAAGATGTTAATAAATAAATAAATAAAGTTCAGCATGGGACTTCCCTGGTGGTGCAGTGGTTAAGAACCCGCCTGCCAATGCAGGGGACACAGATTCAAGCCCTGGTCTGGGAAGATCCCACATGCTGTGGAGCAACTAAGCCCGTGCGCCACAACTACTGAGCCTGCGCTCTAGAGCCCACGAGCCACGATTACTGAGCCTGCATGCTGCAACTACCGAAGCCTGCACACTTAGAGGCCGCGCTCTGCAACAATAGAAGCCACCGCAATGAGAAGCCTGCACACCACAACAAAGAGCCCCTGTTCACCGCATCTAATGAAAGCTGGCACAGAGCTACGAAGACCCAACGCAGCCAAAAATAAAATAAAATATATTAAAAATTAAAAAAAAAAAGAGGTCCAGCAGTGCACCCAAAACCACCACAAAAGCGCAGGCTGGTTCATGTATTATTTTAGCAGCAGCCTGTGTGAAACTGACTCCTGCATGTTTTAACTGAGCCAATTTAAGTGCGTGGTCTGATCAAGATGGTGCCAAAAGTTCGTGGTTCATCACACTCCCTCTGCTCCAAACACAGAAAAAGAAAGATAAATTATCCAAAGAGAAACCTAGTAAAACACAACTGGTCTCAAAACAAGCTAAACATCTCCAAGGACCAGAAGCAGATGGAAACCAAAGCAATGGGTAGAATGGGAGCCTTGAGCCTGCTGGCTTCCGGGGTCTGATTCGGGCAGTGGTGGCTAAGAGGTAGCTGCCTCAAATAACAAGGGTTAAATATGTTCCTCCTGCTGGGGCAGAGGTGGAGCCAGGCTTACTGCTTGATGCCACCATATGAGGCAACTGAAACAAACAACGGCAGCCCACTGCCTGGGGCTGCGCCTTTATGGAAAATGGTGGCTCTAGGACATGGAGAGGATTAAGACTCAGCCCCAAGATCAGGAACTGAATTAGCTGCCCACTGCCTGGGACACTGGACCTGAGCCACAGTCCCAGGGCAGGAGGGAGCTCCCACCCAAATAACTGCAGATGGGAGCACGGTCCTGGCTGGAGGCCCCTCAGATGTGCTGAACAGAGATGAATGGTGCGGGGGGGGGGTTAGGCGGAGGGCTGGGCCTGCTTGAGCAACAGCAAGGGGACAGCAGAGAAAATATGGGGACAGTGGCAGGAAATGAGGTTGAAGAGCAGCCGGGGGCCATATCCTGCGGGACCCGGTAGACAGTGGTAGTTAAGTATGGAGTAGGTTGTGGGAATGGAGCTGAACAGCAGAAAGATTGGACTGTGTCATTCATTTGCCTGTTTGGCTCTCAGATCTGTACCTTCCTCATCTTTCTTTGCTCTGGTCTGTATTCATAGGAAAATATCAAATTCTCTTGCTGAATTCAGGTCGTTTTCAGAAATGGGAGGCATTGGCAGAAAAACAGGAAGGCAGAGGAGAGGGAGAAGCCAGGGTATTTCTGCCCTTCGTTCTCTGTCTCTGGGGGCATCTCTTTCAGCAGGTACTTCTCCTTCAGCTCTCTTCTGACAGCCTTTCTTTCCATCCCCCCAGCTCCTGCCAGGCAGGCAGTTCCAGCTTCATCCAATGGTCCTGCCTCCTGGGGTCCAGCAGCCCTGCCAGCTCTTCGGCCCATGGGTGGTAGCAGCTTCCTGCAATGACTCTTCCCTGAGCTGCCTCCCTAGCCCATGTTTGACTTCAGTTCTTCCACCACCCGCATACCTAGTCCCCCTTTTAAGATTTCTTCTGTTGAAAATCCTGAACAATAACTCTTTTTCCTGACTGGTCCTTGGCTGATAATGTGAGAAAGTGGGAAAACCAGCAGGTGGGAATTAGAATGAACTAGAACATTCTTTGCCAGTAAGAGTGTAAACTGGCAAAACTCTCTGGAGTATAATTGGGCAACATCTATGTGTCTATCAGAATTACAAAAGCATACACCCTTTGTCCCAGAAGTTCCACTTCTAGAAATTTCTCCCACAGATATATTTGTACATGTTTAAATAATGTTTGCACAAAGATTATTCATTGCAACATTGTTTGTAAAAATAAAAGATTGGAAACTACCTAAAAATCCACTGATGGGAGATAAGTTAATAGATTAGCATACATTCATAAAGTGAACTGATATGTAGTCACTCAAAAAAATGAGGAAGTTCTTTATGTACAGTTAAGAATAAATCGCTAAAAGATGAAAAAGCAAGGTACAGACAGCGCGTATAATGTTACCATAAAAGAAATAAGTATACAAATCATATTTACTTATACTCACCATGGCTATCTCCAGCAGGAAACTAACGATATCAATTGCTTTTAAAGAGAAAGACTGGGAAGATGGGAAAAGAAGATGAGAGGGAAAATTTTCAGTTACTCTTTAGTATGTTAATTTTTTAAATTAATTTTTATTGGAGTATAGTTGCTTTACAATGTTGTGTTAGTTTCTGCTGTACAGCAAATTGAATCAGCTCTACATATATATCTATCCCCTTTTTTTTAGATTCCCTTCCCATTTAGGTCACCACAGAGTATTGAGTAGAGTTCCCTGTGCTATACAGTAGGTTCTCGTCAGTTATCTATTTTTATATATAGTAGTGTGTATATGTCAATCCCAATCTCCCAATTCATCCCATCCTCCCTTCCCTGCTTGGTAACCATAAGTTTGTTTTCTATATCTGTATCTCTATTTCTGCTTTGCAAATAAGTTAATCTGTACCATTTTTCTAGATTCCAGATATAAGCGATATTATACCTTTAGTATACTTAGAATTTGGCGATATATGTGGGATTACATAGTTCAAAGATTAAATAAAATTTAATTTAAAATGCAGCTCTACACTTCTTCTAAGAGACACACTTAAAATATACACATTCATGGGGAGCGAGAGAGAGAGTTGGAAACAAATGGATGAAAAATATATGTTATGAAAAAGTAAATAAAAAGTACAAGAATGCTGGGGAATAAATCATAATCAGACAAAATAAAAAGTAAGGCAAAGCATTAATAGGGACAAAGAATGACATTATATAAAATTTAAGGGAAAAACTATCCACCAATCATGAATATGTATATAGCTAACCACATAGTCTCAAATATACAAAGCAAAAACTAAAATAATCACAGGGAAGAAGCTGATTGTGCCAATAAAAAATTAATAAGAACATGGAAGATTAGAATAATAAAATTATTATGCTAATTATGTAATCAGATCAAGTCTCATCTAACAGATATACATAGAATCTTTCATCAACAAATGGAGACGCTACAATCTTTTCAAGCACACATGGAGTATACAAGAAAACCAACCATGACCACAGGAGACAGAAGAAATCTCAACACATTTCAAAGATCCATGTCATACATACAGCCCATCTTCTCTGACCACATGTTGATTAGAAATCAGCAGTGAAAAAGGATGGTTTTACAATATGTTTGGAAATTTTAAAATCCATTCCTAAGTAACTTGTGAACTTAAGCAGAAATCACAGTGGAAATGACAATATCTTTGGAACCCAACAACAGTGGAAGTACTATCAAAATCTGTGGGAAGAATATTTAGTGGGAAATTGATCGTTTTGAATGCATCTATTACAAAACAAGAAAGGTTGAGAATAAATGAATAAACCATTCACCTCGCAAGGCTAATGAGTTTATAGAAAATGGAAGGATTCTGGGTTAGGATGTTTGAACACATGCATGTAATTTCTCTCCCTCCAGAGGCTCCACTAAAAGTGCAGTAAAGAGATAACTTAAAAGGATAGGAAGTCACAGCACATTGAGGACAGAAGAGGAGACAACAGCAATAAAACTTGGAAGCTGGAGCACAGACAATGAATGATAACTGACACAACAGACCTGCCACAGCCAAATCCTCAGATGGCAGTGGGCAGAGCTGTGAACAAACCTGGCTTTCAGAGCAGCAGCTTCACAGGCTCGGTTACTGGCACCACTGTGTAACTCTGGAATTGGGAAGAAAGGAGATATTAAGGAGGATTTGGTGAAAGCTGTTTGGGAAACAGTTCATCCTTGGAGTCCTGCTGTACCCCACACTGTGTGTAACCACCTGGAAGATGACCAAAAATCTTCTGGACTGGGCACCACAAAGACACAGCTGAAGGTATGGGCATCTGCTACAATCTTAATATTTGTGTCCTCCCGAAATTCGTATGTTGAAACCTAACCCGCAAGGCAATGGTATTAGAAGGTGGGGACTTTGGGAGCTGGTGAGGTCATGAGGGTAGAGCCCTCATGAATGGGATTAGTGCCCTTGTAAAATCACCCCAGAGAGCTCCCATGCCCCTTCCACCACGTGAGGACACAGGGAGAAGATGACCTTCAACGGGGAAGCGGGCTCTCACCAGACACTAAATCTTTTTGTTTCTTGATCTTGGACTTCCCAGCCTGCATAACTGTGAGAAATAAACATTGTTTATAAACCACCCAGTTCATGGTATTTTTGTCAGAGCAGCATGAATGGATTAAAATAGTATCCTGCCCAAAAGAGGGAGATTGTCACATGTAACTGAATGCCGTATACTGAGATCCCAGCCCTCTGCCTCCACTTGGTTAAGATAAAAACTTGTAAAACTTCTCTTCTGGGAATCTGATAGCCCAAGAGGAAAAATCTGAAGAGACTGATTCAGGGGTTTCTCCAACAGTCCACCCAGATCACTCTACCGTGAAGATACATCTTGGCCAGCCTCAACGCTCTCTCAATTCTTCCAAACAGCTTTTAAATCTCCTACTTTTAAATATGTACAGCTTTCAGAGGACCACTTTCTTCAAAAGGGGCTCTTATAAATTCTCCAGAAATCTGAAGCCACAGCATGACGTGAAGACTCGATTCAGCATATCCTCTCTGGCAGGGGAACTACTGCCCTTTCTTTGCCCAGCTTGCTTTGGACTGGCTACCCAGTTTTGGACAACCTACTTTCAAAAATGCTAAATTGGGATACATATATAGGTTGCAAAACTATAATGAAACAGAATTATGCATCTCTGGGAGAAGGACTGGTAAATGAGGTAGATGCACACCGTGGAGAACTGGTCTCCATTTGTACCGCACACAGAGGCCTCCTCTGGCCTTCAGTGTGCTGCTCTGAGCCCTGGGTAGGTCGACCCCTACACACTGCATCACCAGGGCACCTTCGCCTATGGCTTGCTTTGGGTTTGACAGAAGAAGGCAGAAGAGAGAGGTGGAGATATTTATTACCCTACCCCCTCTCACTTTGTCATTCTTCTGTCAGGGGCTACATCTGTCCATGACTATAATTCTTGTGGGGTGGCCCCTTTTCCTCAGCCCCAGGTCTCATTTGGGCTCCACTAACACTGTCCCCTGCCCTTGCCTACACAGGTGGAACTGGACCAGTAGGAGAGAGTAGTGTTCTGCAAAAAATATTCTGGGGCAACTGGTGATCTTTATGAAAAATACAATAAAATTAAAATCTCTATATCACACCACACAAAATATCAATTCCTAGTCAATTAGAAACCTAAATTAAGGTTGGAGGGGCTGTAAAACTTAACGAAGAAAATACAGAATAGTCTATTTATGACCTCTTGTGAGAAGTAGGAAGATTTCCTTAAAAAGAGACACACTAAAAGAGAGCAAACCATTAAAGTACATTTTATTACATTAAAATATAAATCTTTTCGTTCACCAAAAGACACACATAGTTAGAAGACAAGACACAGTCTGGGTAAAGATATTTGTACTGCTTAAAACTAACAACTAACTAACTGACAGAAACCCTAGCAATCAGGTCCACCTCCCTCTTCACACTTATGTCAGTATTTCCATCTGAAATACTGCATGTGTACTTAGGCCATGGATAAACAGCTGTCTGACTAGTAAGTAGGGACCAGGACCTGTTAGCAGACACAAACTGGTCAGAAAAGAAATGGGGAGGCACCTGGGGTATTTAGGCTGGAGTCAAAGACTTTCTGAAGTTTTACAAGCGGTGGGGCATGCCAGCAACTCATGGAATGTCATCGTGGAAAGCGGCAGCCTTCCAGTGAGCACCTTGTGCTCCACAAAGGATGTAAGTCCAGACAAGAGACAAATGCTGTCCGGTTCTCAGCCTCACTCTCATTGCAGAGCAGCTCTGGTGATACGGATTCATTATGAAAAAAACAACTGCACTTCCTCTGCCCTAAAGATGCACAGAGCCAACCCTTCCAGGACTTGCCAGAAAGACGCATATCCCCTTACTGCCCCCTGAGTCCTGAACCCGATCCCCTGGTGGGGCTGACCTTGGGCTGACTTCTGGGGGCTGGAAGGTACAGCAGCCCATTAGCTGACTCAGGGTTACCCATGATCTTTCAGAACATCGGAGTCTTGGTCTTGGTCTGAGCCCTTGAGTTCTGTGTCTAAGTGCTTAGATACAGTGATCTATTTACATGGACTGGAACTAACCAATAAATGGACAAAGAACTCATTTGTGACACTAAGTATGGCTTTCTAACGTCAACAGTCAACCACACACTCCCAATCATTTCTATTCCATTAAACACTGCGAATTAGAGTCCAAGGAGGAAGCTACTTTCCAATCAAACAGAAGAACCGAGGGCCCCCAAATCTGTTCTCCAGTTTTTGCCCAGATTGACATGCAGGCACACAGTCACAGGCCAACTCACCCACTCTGAAATACAACAGAGCAAACACACACAAAAATAAACAAGTGACTAGATCCTGTGTCATGTGCTCTTTTGCTATTATTATCATCATCCATTTTTGAAACAACTCCAGGGGCATGATTTGGACGCTCCCATATTTTATGGAAAGCATTCAGGCATTTAACAGTCTGCTCTCTGACTTGGGTCCTCTTATACTGATGCTAGTAGGTTGTGTCACAAATGCCCGGAAATCCCGGAAGCACAACTACAACTTTCCATTAGCACTGATCTTACCCTGTGCCAAATGAAAGCACTACATCCACACGGCAGACCAATTCATTCTTGAATATAATGTCTCATTAATCTCTTCCATCTGTTGTTTATGTGCAAAAACAATTCTAATGGGAAATCTAAAAGTCTGACACGGGATTTCCTACTTGGGCCTCTGAGTCCAGGTTTAATTTGTCACGAGTTACTATTCCTACAGATGGGACACAGATATCTAAGAACTGACTTTCCCCCAGTCACAAAGACATTTGTGAGAACTTCCTTGTCTGCCTGGGCAGCGTTCCCACGGCCAGTGCCACACAGATGCTCATATGTGAACCTCTCCTGGCATTACCAGAAGTCAAAATGGGATTTCCAAGACAGGAACAGAGGGCTGCCAACTCTGTTACTCTCTTTTCCTCTCCCTACTGCCACTGCTTTCAGATCAACTCATTGCTTCACGTACCCTCCACCGGGCTCCAGACAGGAGAGACAAAAGTCAATGTCAGTCAGTTTTATACTTGGTATTAGAGCAGTTGAATACGCTCAGGTGAGAAGACTCTGACGTTAAATTGGCTACACTCAGGATTGGGAATTACTGACAATACAGTCTTCCAATTCCCACATCACCAAGGATAATCAGCATCTTTGAGGGAAAATTAACACCTTATAAACAGCCAATCTAAAAACCCCCATTATAATTAGATGAGGATTACTAAGTGTGTTCCTTACGTCAGCTAATTTATGGGGGCCCAATACGTGCCATGCCTTGTGCTAGACATGGGGGCCTTCCGTGGTGAATGAGACAGATGCCATCCCTACTTGTCTAAAGTATTCAATGCTGTTATCGGTTGAATTGTGCCCCACAGCCCAGAATTCATATGTTGAAGTCCTAATTCCCGGTACTTCAGAATGTGACCTTATTTTGGAGCTAGGGTCTTTAAAGAAGTATCAAGTTAAAATGAGGCCATTAGAGTTGGCCTTAATCTAAAATGACTAGTGTCCTTATAAAAAGAGGAAATTTGCAGACAGATAGGCACATAGGGAGAATAGCCAAGGAGCACAAAAGATTGCCAGCAAACCACCAGAAACTAGAGGAGAGGCATGGAACAAGTGTTCTCACCCAGTCCTTAGAAGGAACCAGCCCTGCTGACACTTTGATCTTGGACTTCTAGCTTCCATAACTATGAGGCAATACATTTTTGTTGCTTAAGTACTTAGTCTGTGGTACTTTGTAACACAAACCTAGTAAACTAAATACAAATGCCTTCTCTGAAACAATGTCACTTAAAGAGGAAGAATTCATGAAAATTAGAAAAAAAAACTTTCCCGATTTCCATTCTACCGTGTGAGGAATCCAGCTTCCAATAAACATGGCAGACTTCCATCTCTCCCAAGAGCAACAAGTGTTCCCAGCTGTGCATAAAGCCAAGACACAGCTCTGGTGCAGCCACTCTGAAGGAACCAGAGCCGGAATATGTGAGGGCTCCCTGGGGTCCCGTGGAGGGGATCTTAAGGGTCAGTGGAATAAGAAACTATGAGAAGAACCTCTCCAAAACTTCTCTGGGGAATCCAGGATTTTCCTGCCACTTTATTGTCTCAAAAACTTCTGGGATGCACTAGCTGGCTTCAAAGATATACAATTTCTAAATTAATATTTTTCGCCTGGATTCTAATCCCATTTATGTTACTAGTAAATTCTGTGACCTCAGGCAAGTCTTGTCTCCTCTCTGAATCCCAGTTTACCCATTTGCAAAGTGAGGGTTAGGACCAGAAGATATCTAGGTCCTCTCCTTAGAATCAGCCACCTTGCAACTAGCAAAGTGCTGGATAGTATATGATAATAATTAATAATAATAATAATGAGTATTTACCAAGTTTCATTCTATGTAATTTTTCTAAATTAATGCATTTAGTCCATGCAACTGCTTTATAAGAAGAGTAAAAGCAAATAGCTCTTGGTTATTCTCAAGTTTCTTCCTGTAATCAGACTCAGTGCAATAGAAATGTTGTTGTCACAAGAAAGAAAGCCACTGTCTCAGGCAGCGTATGAGATGGTCCTTCACCATCAGAGCACCCGAGGAGGTGGCTTGGTCTGCCCCACATACTAGAGAAGGGCCTAGAATCAGCTGCAGAGGCCCCTTCCTGGGCAAACTACCTACACAATGTACAGCCTGTACAGCCCATTAGAAACCTCTCATAAACAAGCATACAGAGGCCAATGGCCAAAAAGCCGGTGATAGAGAAGGGGATTCAGTCTGTGATGAAAATCATTGCTAATAATTCCACAGAATAGAAGCGAAGTTTCCTAAAATATATCCTCCATGAAAAATAGCTCCTCTCAAGAAGGGGCCGAAGGTCAGTGCATTGTGATGACTTCCCGGTGCTGCTAGGGGTTAATGCTTTAATCTAGAATTTAGAAGCAATGGGGCAGGTCTGTAACTTGGAGAAGGAAGTCACTAGGATCCATCTCTCACTGCACAGAGCAGGACAATAGGACCAGGATGACCAGGGACACTCCAAGTGGTTGCCTGCTGCCCGGAGAGAATTTATGAACCCAGAAATAACAACTCTTGGACCTCTCTGTGGCCAAGCCAAGGAAGAATGCAGCAAAAATTCATGACTGAGTTCAGCCTCTTGGCCACACGTTTTAAACCGCCTCTTTGTAATGAGAGTAGCTGTAAAAGTTATACAAGCAAAAGCACTTTGAAAAGTGGATTACAAGATTTTTTACATTCTTATTCATGCTAAAACCAAAACTTTAGTGTACATTGTCTTGTAACAGAAGACAAATAGCTGATTTAATTTAGATCAATTAATTATCCATTATTAAATTTGATGCCATTGATTCACCTCTAAGAACCACTAAGTTTGTCTTAAATCCATCATTCTTTAGTCGACCCCTGGGTGGAAAGGGTAATCAGACTGTAGACTCATATCTCTTAGAGCTGAAAGGAGCCTTCTAGAATATGTGGTCTAACTCCCTTTTTACACTGAGGACACTGAGGTGTGGAAAGAAATGAAGTGATGTTCCCGAGATCACGTCAGCTCAGACACAGAGCTGACAGGGAAACCCAGAGCTGCTGACAGCAGCTAAGCCAGGATTTACACCTCCTAGAGACCGTTCCATGTACCCCCTCCTTGGCCTGGTTCTTCATTTCTATCTTTTATGCACGGAGCTGACCTTCTATAAGATGGAAGCATCTTATAGATGCTGACCTTCTATAAGATGGAAGCATCTTTAAAATTATATTTTGAACCTAAAAACATCATTTTAAGTTTCTAGGCTTATAGCCAGATTTTTCCACTGAGTGCTACAACTTACTGCCTTGAATCTCATTTGCCAGACTTTCTTCCTTAATCTCCCTTCTCCTGTCCTCTATTTAAAAGAAAAAAAAGAATCAGGAAGAAGAAACAAGGAAGAGGCTCTACATACCTAGAAAAACACAGAACCAGCCCCTGGTCATTAAGGCCTGGCTGAAGCTCAGGAGAAGGCTGAGAACAGGTTTAAGGAAACAGGTTCCTCTAGAAGGTTCCCAGGCTGACAAGCAGTGGTGCTGGATGTGAACTGAAGAACTAACCTTTGTGGGTAAATCATAGGTCAGTGAACTTTGATGGAAAACAATGAGCTGAGGGAGACCTTAGTCATGGCCCAACTTGCATAATACCGTAGGCCCTTAGCACTCTGGCACTTGTGCTTGGCTTTCAGCTATTGACACGTGATCCCGCAGCCCATGACATACTCATTCGTAACTGGGGGGG
>NW_020175192.1:12107048-12189616 GCF_003031525.2 Neophocaena asiaeorientalis asiaeorientalis
AACCAGTTTGAATCCACATGCTTTGAATCAACTATAAATTTAGGTCACTCAGCTAAAGGCTGGGCCTCATTAAGTATCCAACTTACATACTTCACTGGCGTCTTATTATTTTTCTTGAGATCCCAGCTCCTAACATGAAAGTATGTTAGAATAGTATCTGTCTATGTGGAAATTTTCAGAGGTCCAGTATTTTCCCAAATATCCAAGATTTACTCTGCAAAACCTCTCTGTGGAATCCCTCAGAGACACTCCGTTGGCCTCTAGTTGAAAACTGAAACAATACAATCCTTTGACCTACTTGCCTTGAAATTCGTCCCCATTCTCTTGGCAGTTTACCTGCTGTTTCTTCTTCAGCTCTATTTCTTCCCTTTCATTATTGCTCTTTTTTTTTTCTCACTTGTCTAACTCAATGGTATTTCATGTTCCCATTGTAGGGTCTTTCCAGTGATTCACTAGTGTAGTGGTGGAGCTCAGTTTACCAGAGCAGAGATTCAGATACATACGGAACCCAGAGCTGGGTGATATTCCCTATCGTGGCATCCTCTGGTACCCTTCCAGCTAGTTTCATCCAGAGAGAAGCACCCTAGGAAAAAAACGGAACGTGTGTCCGTGTACAGGGGTCAGGTAGCTACAGACACATCCGGCAAGTTGGCAAAAAATTAATAGAAACCAATCTGCACAAGGGGACCTTGTGAAGACTCTGGCCTCGGGAAGGTGGCAACAGGTGTGACAAAACTGATTCAGCAACAGGTTTAAGAGATGGAAGGAAGTGGTCCCTGGAACAACACAGGGACTCTTCCTGGAAGCTTTTTCCAGTTCAGCCCCTCCCCACCAACAGCTTTTGTGGAAGGCAAAGGCAGGAGAGCCGTGTCCCTGTATGTTTTGCAGGAGAGCAGTCAACGTCAGTAATCTGGACCTTAGCAGCTGGAGGAGCATAGAGCAGGGTTCTGGGTAAGGCGGCTCTGACGGTGAGCTTTCTGCTCAAGTGAGTGGCACACCCTGGAGGAGAGTGGTGGTGTGAACAGCTGCCCTCTGGGGTGGCCCGGGGGTCTGGAGGGGGCAGCCCCTGCAGAGCAGCAGGCAGTGGTTCCAGCCAGGGTGGCCCAAGAGCGTCTCAGTGGGCATCCCCAAGAGACCAATGCAGAGCGATGAGGCCAAAACTGCGAAGAGCATCGTCTAGATTAAAGACAACCTCTGTCCAGCGAACTCTCAGACGTTCTGCAGGAGGGAGGGGACTGACCTTGAAAGGCACCTGGAGTCTGGCAGTCAAAAAAGGAGGAAAGGGGCTTGCCTGGTGGCACAGTGGTTGAGAGTCCGCCTGCCGAGGCAGGGGACGCGGGTTCGTGCCCCGGTCCGGGAAGACCCCACATGCCATGGAGCGGTGGGGCCCTTGAGCCATGGCCGCTGAGCCTGCGCGTCCGGAGCCTGTGCTCCGCAACGGGAGACGCCACAACAGTGAGAGGCCCGCGTACGGCAAGAAAAAAAAAAAAAAAAAAGGCGGAAAGAACCAGCAACATTTGGGCCCGCATAGTAACGTGATCTCATTTTTCTTGAGGTTCATGAAGTCTGGCAACAAACATTAAGTTTAACAATACAAAAAAGGCTTTGATGACAGACAGCTTTTAACCATTCACAGAAAGAGGCATCCCTTAATTTCCCCATGAATCATTGTGCATAATTTGGTACAAATACAGCCATAAAGGGAACAAATAGTAAAGAACAGGTGGGCAGGTGAAACCTGTTGGGCACCACGGGAAAGGCAGTTTGCTGTAGGACAGTGGTGCTCCGGATGCTATCAACAAGTATTTTTAAATCGTGTATGGGGTATAGGCTCTTTTTGATCTTTTCTCATTCAGTGAGCAGCCTTTTTGGGTATATGTGGTCTCAGACTGACTTTGCCCTTGAGTTCACCCTAATCCTGTGCGCTCTGGAACAGCCTGTGTCTGTTAGTGATGCCAAATAGTACCCTGAAGCCTTTCTACAAGGTGATGTCACCTTAACACTTTAGATTTTGTGCATTGCCTTTCATTGACTCCGTAGAACGCTGTCTTACATTCTGAACCGTAAAAGCAAAGAGGCAGAGGCAGAGGTTAACTCTTCTCCCCAGGAAGCCTCTGAAGGTTGAAAGGAATTTCTCTGCATGAGCCATAAAAATAATAAGTGCCTATTGTTTTGTTTTGATTATTGAAGTATAGTTGATTTATAATATTGTGCTAGTTTCAGGTGTACAGCATAGTGATTCTTTTTTTTGTTTTGTTTTACAGATTATAATGCCATTGTCTTTTTTTTTTAAAGACTTAGAGTATAGAAATGAATAAAAGTAAAAAAATTAAAGTTTTTACTTTTCTGTTTTTCAGCAGCCCTCGCCCCCATGCAGACAGTCCAGACTCTCCAAGATAGACACTGTGAAGAGATTGGGGTGTGTTTTATTTTCTAAGCATTTACAAGAACACACACACACACACACACACACACACACACACACACACAGCAAGAAATGTCATCATACAAACATAGTGTAGGCATCTTACTATTTTCAATCAATACTCTGTCTTGGAAAATTTTCCACATTAGCACTTACAGATTTTCCTTATTATATTTTTTAATAGCTGCATGGTTATTCCCTTCTGTCCATGAACCATATTTATTTAATCCATCTTTTATTAATAGACGCTTAAGTTATTGTGTGTTTTTTGCTGTTACAAAGAACGCTGTAACTTGAGGACACGGGGGGGGGGAAGGGGAAGCTGGAATGAAGTGAGAGAGTAGCATTGACATATACACACTACCAAATGTAAAATGGATGGCTAGTGGGAAGCAGCTGCATAGCACAGGGAGATCAGCTCAATGCTTTGTGACCACCTAGAGGGGTGGGATGGGGAGGGTGGGAGGGAGACACAAGAGGGAGGGGATATGGGGACATATGTATACATATGACTGATTCACTTTCCTGTACAGCAGAAACTAACACAACATTGTAGAGCAATTATACTCCAGTAAAGATATTACAAAACAACAACAACAAAGAATGCTGAAGAAAAAGTATCTTTGTGAAGATATCCTAGCCACTTGCATTGATTCATTTCTATAAGGTAAATTTCCTGATGTAAAATTGCTGAATCAAAGGGTATGTGTAGTTTTTCTTCATGAGTATTTTCAAAAGGTTGTGCCAGTTTACCCTCCCAGAGAACTGGGTTTTACAGATATGGAGTATGTCACTGTTGGAGGTCTTGGTAGGTCCCAATCTTGCCCATTGGCTTAGAAGTAAAATCCTGGGCTCCCATCGTGACTAAAAAGTACTCTCGGCCATTAGAAATTCAGCACATTTACACAGCTCTGCCGGTTTATTTATGGACAAGGTGGTCCTCAGCAGTTACCAGGGAGGCAGCGTTTCAGAATCACAGAAGGTTGGCACAGTTAGGTCCTTGGGGAGATGATTTAATCGACCTCCTCATTTGACAGATGAGCAAATGCAGACGTGGGCGGTTGCTGGCTCTGGATGTGCATCATGCTGTCCCCATCCCTCTGTAAGACGTGCGTGTTCATCAGTCATCCAGATCACCTGGATGTTTCCAATGCAACCTCTGGGGGGAAACATGCTTTTGTAGATACAGCTGCCACCAAGGCTATCAGAGGTATTCTCAAAATGTACATCATCCCAGTGTGAATACATAGTACCTGCTCTGGGACTAACAAAATGATGAAAATCTATTTGTTGAACAACAGATTGAAGTACAAATCTACCTCCTGTGGCATGACACTCTCCAGCGTGGTCTGCGGGAGCATCTCTCTCCAACCCAGTCTTCCTCTCTGAGCCCTTAAAGTCAAACTTTCTCCCTTTCAGACATAAGAGGGAGGAAATGTCTACTCATTTTCCCACCTCTCTCCCTTCTCATCAAAGGTGAAAGCCTGGCTCATCTAAGTGGTCAGGTTGGGGGGAAGGAAAGCCCACCCCCAGCTCCTGTCTTGGAAGAGCTCTACTTAGAGCGCTGTCCTCCCACGGTGCCTTCTTCTCAACAACCGCACACCCTGGAGTGGGCGGCCTGATGCTGTCCCGCTCTGACTCTGGGTACTCATGCGTCTGGGGGGGGACGGGCAAATTGATGCAGGCTCATTCTGGTCCTAGTTCTAAGCTGGCTGGGTCTGGCTTATCAGTAAGAGGATATTTTCATCTTACCCTTGTTTTGATCTCTTGATGGATTCAGAGCTCAGATGAACAAAGGGCTTTTGTTAATTGACCATCTTGAAATCAAAATATTCTCCCTCCATGACGGTGGGTTTAAAAGCTCAGGAAAGGAGAGCTGGATCCAATTATTCACCTGACAAATGCTCAATGGCTTTCTATGTGCAGAAGCTGCTGGACCACGAGACCCTCATTCTCTTTTCCCTGAAAGAACAGGGATCTGTTTCGATTGAGTCTCTCAAGTATATACAGTTAAGTGATGACCTTTTTCCATAATAGGATTGGGAGCTAGGAACCTCCTGGAACATCAGCAGGTCTGAGGTGCCTGCAAAGCCAAACTGCAAATAAGAATCGTGAGACAAACAAACAAACAAACAAACAAACAAAAAATATATATATATATAAACACACACATGTGTAAAAAGAGCGAGAAAGAGGAATTAGAAAGGAAAACTATAATCAAGCCGTATCTCTTGAATTGTTAGGAATGTTCTTAATATATTGTCAAGGGGGTAGGGGCACCAAGAGACCAATTACGGACTTTACAGACTAATGCATTTACTTTAATTATATGTGAGTAAAAACAAACCAAAAAAGAATCTATCTATATGTAAATATGCATTTGCATCTGTTTGAATGAGCAGAGGAAAAGCGGGAAAAGCATGGGCAGTAGGTAGCAGGTGTTAGCATGGTTAGCTCAGGGGGATGGGACTGGAGATGGGGTCAAAGGAGATAGTTTGCTTTTATTTTATATGTCTTTGTACCATTTCCATGTGTTACGATAAGCGTGTATTACTTTTGTATTGAAAAACATCACTAAAGGAAGCGAGATGAAAATGGAAAGAAAATGTTAGTTACAAATTAGTATATTTCTCTGTGTTTGGGGAGAATTGTGTGTGTGTGTGCACGTGTAAGAGAAGAAAGCAAGGTAAAGAATTGTGTATATCATATGATCTATTTATAGCAACAAAAATTATCCATTCACATATATGCTACTGCCTGCATTGACATATTTTTCAGTACTGTTTGAAGCAGTTGCCAAGGGTATGTAATTCTTTCACTTGTCAAAAATTTAATTATATTTATGAATAATTTATAATACAAGGAGAAAAATGCTTGCGATGTATTAATCAAAAGAGCAGTATAGCAAACTGCTTATATATTAAAATTTCAGTAGTAAGAGAACACTCAGGGTGAAATTCACAAACAAAAAGCTGGATGAGAAAATGCCATAATGTTAACAGTGGTGGTTAATTATAGGTGGCATTGATTAAAATTAAAAACAGGTCCTGTGGGCATGAGTTTAGTGCTGCTGCGGTGTTGGGAAAGGTTTTGCCTGGTTGTGGATAGACAGAGGATTTTAGGACCACTGCATCTGCCTGGTATCCCTTTGAGGTCCCAAATGATACCCTTAGCCTTGGCTGGGACACATGAGGGCACAAGAAACACAAAGCTCCCAGCGCAGAGAGAAAAGCAGCCATGAGCCCTGCCCCAATGACAGGGTCAGTACCTTTTTCTTTGACTACAAACAACAGTATTAAAGACAGAAAAGGACTCCACTGGAATTAATAGAAGTTAGGAATATTCTATGTTAAACAGCTTCCTTTTGCTAGAGTGATGCAGAATACAGACTTGTTAGACTGCCTGGATTCAAATTCCAGGTCCACAATCTGGATCAGCACAAGCTTCTTAACTTCTCCATGCCTTGATTTCTTCTTCTGTAAAGTGAGAAGAAGAAGAATAACCTATGCCCCATAGGATTATGGTGAAGAGGCAATGAGCTAAGAGATGTGCAAATCTTAGAGCATAGCACATTGAACGTAGCACTATATGGGTTTGCTATTATTAATATTATTATCATTCCTTTCACATTTAAACATGATGGTGTTAATATTGGCTTTTTCATCATGCTTTAATCACTACTATAGTTTCTTGGAGCTCAAAGTTGTGTCTGGAAATCACATGGATTTTTTTCTGAGGAAGGGCCACAGGTTCGAAACGAATGGTACTTCAAATGAGGAGCAGCGGCTGTGAGCTCCAGAAAGCCTTTCCCAAATTGGCACCCCCATGAAGGCTTCGGTTAGGGGTCTTATGGAGAAGTTATGCATTGGGACAGGTGGTAGAGACAAAAGACATTCTCAACAGGAAACATCTCACACCAAGGTCTTAGAATTTTCCCTAGATTTAAGAAGCTTGGTACTGTTTCAACACCTGAAGATAACTAACCAGGTCGGAACCATTCATTATATTTCAGGACATGGTCTGTGTGTTTCTTGAAGCCATAACATCACATGTTTCATTCCTGCCATGAACCAAAGTGGGCAAAAGAGAAAGTGCTACAAATGACAGGCCTTTTGCATCTCCTTGTATAAATATACAAATAAGTGACAACCACACAAATAAATGAATATATGTAAATATAGTGCATGTAGATGTATGTTTTTCAGGTACTTTACATTTACTTGGAATGCTCACATCTTCATCTCTCAAGTTCAGCCCAGGTAAAGTTTTACATGACCATGTCTTCCCTAGAATGTCCCTTAATCACTCCCAGATCCTATGGATTCCCAGTCCATTGGAATTCTTAAGCCTTTTAAATAATTTCCAATTTAATTATAGACTATCTTGCATTGTTTATAGGTGTTTCATATATATTTATCTCTCTCATCTTGATAAACTTCTTAATGATAAGTGGTGTAAAGGGTTAGACTTCTTTTAAATCTACTCCCTTCTCCCCCTCCCTCCACCCCAGAAAAAAAAAAACCTGAGCATACTATGGAACTCAATATAGAATGACAGGCTCACAGAATGTTAGAGCTAGAAGGGACTTGAATCTATGAAGGGATTCCTTTCATAAGATGAAGAACCTGATATAGCATCACCTACTTGGATGACTGTGAAATCTAACTTATGGACACTGCCAATAAACACATACACACACACACACACACACACACACACATTCTTAATATACCTAGCTACCCAGGTCTGAAACCAAATGGGCACTGTCTCCTATGACAGAATTAAACACAGCAGAATTTTGAAGCAACCTCTGATCAGCCAAAGAGAGACCTAAAAAGTCTTTCCCCACCAGCCTCAGGCAGGACTCGTGAGATTTCTGGATGCTGGGTTTTTTGGTTTGTTTTTTTTTTAATTGTTTTGCCTTACAAATGCAAAGGGAGAGCAACAAGGTTTGACTAGCCCTAAAGTAAACCATGGAAGCTAGTTTCCTGGTTCTAAATGCAAAGTACTATATTATTTAACATGCTACTTAATCCTGCTAGTCACATTAGTGGGGAGAATCTGTGCATTATTTTATATTTTTATGTTAATCTATTAGCCCAGGGTAATGTTTCACCATGCATACAAAAAAAAAAAAAAAAGAAAGAAAGAAGTGCTAGCTGCCGGCATGGGTGGGTGATTATAGACACCAGGAACAGGGCCCAAGTCTTAGTTTCCTCGCCCACTGAGGAACACAAATGGAACCAGGAAGTTGGTTCCCATGGCTTACGAACTGTGACTGTGGGGTAAGTCCGACCCTGTGCTTTTCCACTACATTTATAAAACACACACAATAAGAAGGTGTGGATGAGGAATATCCCCTGCCATATCAGTCAACAAAGGAGTTGCAGCCATCAAGCCATGGGCCACTGCAGCCACCCCCAGTGGTGCACCCTGAGGGGATTCAGGATGGAGAAAAGCAGGACTCTGGCCCTTGATAGTAAAGGTGCACATCAAAGGAGTGATTTCAATGAGTCCAGGCTCTTGCACCTTCCCATATATAGATAAGCACCAAATTCATTAACTTGAAATATCTGGTTTTCTTTAATTAACAGTAATCTTTTTTTTTAAAATTTATTTCTATTTATTTATTTTTGGCTGCGTTGGGTCTATGTTGCTGCACGCGGGCTTTCTCTAGTTGCGGCGAGCCGGGGCTACTCTTCGCTGCGGTGCGTGGGCTTCTCATTGAGGTGGCTTCTCTTATTGCGGAGCATGGCCTCTAGGGGCACGGGCTTCAGTAGTTGTGGCACGCAGGCTCAGTAGTCGTGGCTTACAGGCTCAGTAGTTGTGGCGCACGGGCTTAGTTGCTCCACGGCATGTGGGATCTTCCTGGACCAGGACGGCTTGAACCCGTGTCCCCTGCATTGGCAGGAGGACTCTTAACCTCTGCACCACCAGGGAAGTCCACAACAGTAATCTTCTGATGTTCCAAGTACCTGGGTTTTTTATTTTTTTTGCAAAGACTATATATCCTGGCTCCTCCCTTACCTTTTAGGAAAAGTCCCTCAGCGCTATCTGAGAGGCTGTCTCCTGGGCTTAAGTCTTCAGTAAGTCTGCCGAATAAAACATAATTCTCAATTTTTAGGTTGTGCTTTTTTTTTTTTCAGTCAGCAAAAGAATAGGACTTGACTATTCTATTGACTATTGACTAGTCAACAAAGTTGAATAGTTCGTATTCAACAAAGTTGCCCACAAACTTCTTGAGTCCTATGGGCTGACAGTCGTAAGTGCCATAGGCAAGTGGAAAAGAACTTTGCAACTCTTGAGTTTGGTAGTCAGGCGGTGGGTTCAGAATTTTGCTGTGATTAATCCCTGAAAAATCTCCTTCTTCTTTTCTGTATCCATTAGACTGCAAACTGACCAGCAATCCTGTGTTGTTTATCTCTGTATTCTGGTCCTAACAAAGAACTTGGCATGCAGTAAGTGCTCAAATGCTATCTATTGAACTGATTTGAAACTGAACAGGGTAGACAGTAGGCAGACTACTGCCTGGACAGTAAGTGTCCCTTTAAAACAACACCTTCATACTCTCCACCAATAATCACCCTCCTCTTCCTTTCTCCGTATCTCCTGGTTGAGCAGCTTGGCCTTGACTACGGAAAAACCCCCAACAGGCTCTCCTTCCATTTAGAAAACTGACATTTGTTTACAGATGATCCCAGATTATGCAATGTTCCCCATTTTCCCAAAATGTCATGCATTAAAATGCAGCCTGAATATAGATAGTAAAATGAACACTGATGTTCTGCCTAAAGGCCTTCCACAAGCTGCAGGAAGAATATTAATTATGTGTTCTATTTGTTTTCACAGCCTAGGGGAAGCCCACAACAGACACCAGTGCATCTTTAATCTCCTTGCCATTTCCTGTCTGGGGGAGAGCTGACTCTTCCCTCCACTGACTTTCTAATTCAACCACATCCATTCTCCTCAAGCTACTGTGTGCCAGCAGAGAGCACTTAGGAATCTGAAACCTGGTGGGGGACGCCTTTTTCCCAGTGAGGAGTGTTGCGTTAGTGTACTAGAAATATATCAAAACCTTACAACAGTTCTGAAATGACTTGTTTCTACATCATTCAAACACAAGATATTTCTTCTTCCATAATGGTCCATTATAATGACTATTAGATTATTTTGCCTCTCTTTGTCAATTTCTGTTTCACCTCTAGCCCGGATTTCATACATTTATTGAATTGTAGAATGGCAAGAACCTCATCACAGGTACTAGAGAAATAATAATATTATATTAATTATCTTTTTAGTTATAGAACACTGGCCTAAAGGTTTGTGTGTTAATGCCTTGATCTTTTTATAAACATCTTAGGTATCTATAGTCTCATGCTCCAATGAATGTCTGGAAAAAAAATGGAATAATAGCTGTACTTATGATTTATTTGTCAGCATTTCCTGAAATTGATTTTACCATAAATTAAGATTTAGAAAGGGAAACATGTTTAAGGAAGGACCAGAGATTTATCATCCAACCTAGAGTCTGCTATATTTGGACTTCGAGAAAAATTGTTCATTTTTCTAGCAAACTTGGAAACCATTTCTTAAACCAATTTTTAGACAAGAGGAAGGATTTTCTGATTATACTCTGGCAAGCAGTAATCTCTGACAGGATAAGCCTTACAAGTACTTGAGTGACCTGGCTTTTAAAACACTCAGCATGAATCGTTCCCACTATTATAGTTCTTTTTAAAGAACATAATAATATATTTAATGCATTATGGAACAATGAAGATTATACAAACTAGTCAATCAAAAAGTACCAACGGTCCTTGCTAAGTGGCAGTGGTTGGCCTAGCTTTTCAGGCTACATAATTGATCTTACGCAGGTGTAAGCAAGGTCGCAACCTATGCTGAGGGTAAACCAGAGCCCTCTTTGCTGATTCTAGATGACACAGCACCCTCTCCCAGGGGTGTCTCATATTACGTGTTGCTTAGCAACATGGTCCTTGTGGGTGGTGAAATACAAACCATCACCATAGGAAATCACACGCACGCACGTAAGCGTGCGTGCACATACACACACACTCACACACTTCATAACACCCAGTGTCTTTCACTGATGTTCCAATTATCCATTTCTTTGATCTCCACCCCAAAGGCAGGACTAGGATATATGTGATGAGTGAGGTACTTGCCGTGGGGAAAAAAATTTAAGAGGATACAAAAAACCTCAGTTATCAAGATAAATAACATTTTAATGTATTATTTACAAAATAAAATTAAATGCAAAAAAATCCATGTTGAACAAAATATTGAAATTGTAAGTAACAACAAGATCCAACCTGCCCTTGCACAACATTGCCTCACTTGCCCTACCCTAATCTTGGCCCTGGTTCCAGTAAAATGTTATTTACCAAAACAGGGAGACAGCCCATGAGCCATGGTTTGCCAAGTCAATTTTTTAATATATTGCATTAAAATATTATCTTGATTATTGAGTTTTTTGGTACCCCTTTAAATTTATTTCACATCCAGGTCCTGGCTCTGTTCTCCCACTAGACCGTAAATACATTGAGGGCAGAGACCAAGTGTTATTTATCTTTGGTACACAGCAAGCACTCATTAAATGCTCAGAAGTGATTCTCAGAACTAATACTTAATTTCACATTTAAATCATTTCCCTAAATTGAATCCTTTAAATTTTTTAGTAAAAGAAATACATTGCTTGTTCCTCAAGGAAAATAGAAATATATAGCATGAACTACTTATTCAGTATGGGTACTCCTAGTAATTTATCATAAGAAAGTAATTCAGCTAAGCAAAAAGATGTAGGTGTGAAGATGTTCATTGCAGCATAAATAATTCCCAAGCTATGGAACTGTTTACTATATTGTGTTAGAATATAATCATATATATAGTAATATATATAATGGAATCTTACGTATTAAAGAAAATAATTTTTAAAGACTATGTAAAAATCTGAAACGTTTTATATGATAAAGTAATAAGTAAAAATTAACAAAATACAAAGAAATATGAATACATGAAAAATAAGCCAGCGTATACAATTAGAAATTAATATGCAAACCAAACTTTGCTTGGATTATGGAATTACATTTTCATAATTTTTACTCAGTTATTCTTTAATCTTGCTTTGATAGTGCCCCTACTAAAATATTTGTAATGAAAATTTATTTTGAATAAAGCATTCTCAGCAGGCACCGGGCAAATCCAATATGTGCAGTAGATTTTTTCTCTTGATGAATATCCTAAATCTTGGTGAGAGGAGTTGAAAAACTGAGAACAAAAAAAATACCCTTTCTTTTACTTCCAGCCAATGAGTTAATTCTTGACTCTTCATTTTTCTTACTAAGCTTTCAAAATTACCCGATTTATAAGCATGGCAAATACTAGGGGAAATCACATCACGTGGAGAGCATTTAGATATCACAAGTTTCCACTTCAAATGTAGATGAGAGTAGAAACAGGAGGGGGAAATGTGGATGGGTCTGATAAAGATTTAAGGAAAGAGGAAAAGTGTTCTAGGGCAAAAATCAGTAAATTACAGACCTTGGGCCCAGATTGTAAACCAAGGATGTTGCTTAAGAAGAAGAAAGGGAAAGAAGAGGAAGAAGAGAAGGAGAGGAAATCATAGAGACCTACATGGCCCACAAGCCTGAAATATTTATCTGATCCTTTACTGGAAAAGTTTGCCAATCTCTGCTCTAGGATAAAAAAACACACTTCTGGGTGTTAAACAGTCTACTTAATATTTCTATATTAGTACTTTTTATGTTGTTAGAGCAGTTTTAGATTTACAGAAAAATGGAGCAGAAAGTACAGAGTTCCAGATTCCCCCTCCACCCCACCACACACACAGTTTCCCTTATTATTAACTTGCGTTACTGTGGTACATTTGTTACAATTGATAAACAAATATTGATACATTATTATTATTAACTAAAGTCCATAGTTTGCCTTAGGGTTCACTCTTGGTGTTATACAGTTCTATGGGTTTTGACAAATTCATAATGTCACGTATCCACCATTACAGTATCATAGAGAATAGTTTCACTGCCATAAAAATCCTCTGTGCTCCACTAATTCATCCCTCACTTCCTCCTCCATGGAAACTCCTGGCAACCACTGATTTTTTTATTGGCTCTGTAACTTTGCCTTTTCCACAGTGTCACATAGTTAAAATCATATAGTATGTAGCCTTTTCAGACTGGCTTCTTTTACCTCATTTCAATAGCAATATGCATTCAAGATTCCTCTGTATCTTTTTCTAAACTGATAGCTCATTTCTTTTTATCACTGGATAATATTCGATTGCATGGGTGTGCCACGGTTTGTTTATCCATTCACCTACTGAAGGACATTTCTATTGCTTCCAAGTTTTGGAAATTATGAATAAAGCTGGTATAATATTTGTGTGTAAGTTTCTGTTTGGACAAAAGTTTGCAACTCATTTGGGTAAGTACCAAGGAGTGCCATTGCTGGATCGTATGGTAAGAGTCTGTTTAGTGGGTTTTTTTTGCGGTACGCGGACCTCTCACTGTTGTGGCCTCTCCCGTTGCGGAGCACAGGCTCCGGACGCGCAGGCTCAGCGGCCATGGCTCACGGGCCCAGCCGCTCCGCGGCATGTGGGATCCTCCCGGACCGGGGCACGAACCCGTGTCCCCTGCATCGGCAGGCGGACTCTCAACCACTGCGCCACCAGGGAAGCCCGAGTCTGTTTAGTTTTGTAAGAAACCGCCAAACTGTCTTCCAAAGTCGCTGTGCCATTTAGTATTCCCACCAGCAGTGAATGAGAGGCCCTGCTGTTCCTCATCCTCACTGCATTTGATGTTGCCGGTATTTTGGATACTGACCATTCTAATAGGGGTGTCATGGTATCTCACTGTTGTTCTAATCTGCAGTTTCCTAACGATATATCATGTTGAGCATCTTTTCAGATACTTATTTGCCATCCATGCATCTTCTTCAGTGAGGTATCTGTTCAAATCTTTTGCCCATTTTTTTTTTTTTTTTTGCGGTAGGCAGGCCTCTCACTGTTGTGGCCTCTCCCGTTGCGGAGCACAGGCTCTGGACGCGCAGGCCCAGCGGCCATGGCTCACGGGCCCAGCCGCTCCGCGGCATGCGGGATCCTCCCGCACAGGGGCACGAACCCGTGTTCCCCGCATAGGCAGGCGGACTCCCAACCACTGCGCCACCAGGGAAGCCCTTGCCCATTTTTTAATTGGGTTTTTTGTTTCCTTATTGGCAAGTTTTAAGAGTTCTTATATATGTTAGATACACGTCCTTTATCAGATATGTGTTTACAAATATTTCTTCCAGTCTGTGACTTGTCTTTTCATTCTCTTAACAGTATCTTTCACAGAGAAGAAGTTTTAAATTGTAATAAAGTGCATTTTGTCAATTTTTTCTTTCACGTATCATGCTTTTTGTGTTGTATCTAAAAACCCATCACCAGACTCAAGATGATCTTAATTTTTTTCCCCTATGTTATCTTCTAAAAGTATAGAAGGTTTATAGTTTTGCATTCTATATTTAGGTCTATGGTCCCTTTGGAATTAATTTTTTTGAAAGATATAAGGTCTGTGTCTCACTTCCTTTTTTGTGGTTAAGGGTGTCCAGTTGTTTCAGCAGCATTTGTTGAAAAAAAAAAAATGCTTTCTGCATTGAATGACCTCTGCCCCTTTGTCAAAGATCAATTGACTATATGCATGTGTGTCTATTTCTGGATTCTCTATTCTATTCCATTGATCTGTTTGTTTATTCTTTCACCAATACCACACTGTCTTGAAACTATAGCTTCATAGTAAGTCAGGTAGTGTCAGTCCTCTAACTTTGTTCACCTTCAGTATTGTGTTGGCTCTTCTGGGTCTTTTGCCTCTCCATATAAACTTTAGAGACAGTTTGCCCACAAAATAATTTGCTGGAATTTTGATTGGGATTGTGTTGAATTTATAAATCAAGTTAGAAAGAACTGACATCTTAACAAAATTGAGCCTTCCTATCCATGAACATGGAATATCTTTCCATTTATTTGTTTTTTTTAAAATTTCTTTCATCAGAATTTTATCGTTTTCCTCATATGGATTTTGTACATATCTTGTTAGATTTATACCTAAGTATCTCTTTTTTTTGACCGTGCTGTACGACTTGCAGGATCTTAGGTCCCCAACCAGGGATTGAACCCAGGCCATGGCAGTGAAAACACCGAGTCCTAACCCCTGGACCACCAGGGAACTCCCCAGTATCTCATTTTTTGTACTATTGTAAGTGTTGTGTTTATATTTCAAATTCCAGATGATCATTGTTGATATATCGGAAAGCAATAGACTCTTGTATGTTAACTTTCTATATACCCAACAGCCTTGCTATAAATGCTTATTAGTTCTAGGAGTTGTTTTGTTGATTCTTTGGAATTTTCTACATAAATAACTATGTCATCTGTGAACAATTTTAGTTTTCAGACAGTTTTATTTACCCCTTCCCAATCTGTATACCTGTGTTCCTTTTCTTGTCTTACTGTATTAACTAGGACTTTAAGCATAATGGTGAATATGGATGGTGAAAGGAGACATCCTTCCCTTGTTCCTGCTCTTAGGGGGAAAGTATCTAGTATCTCACCATTAAGCAAGGTAAGAGTTTTTATCATGAATGGGTATACTGGGTTTCATCAAATGTATTTTCTGCCTCTATTAATATAATCATATATTTTTTTCTTTAGCCTGTTGATGTAAAAGATTATATTAATTGATTTTTGAATGTTGAGCAAGCCTCGCATACCTGGGATAAATCTCATTTGGGCATGGTGAACAATTCTTTTTACATTTTGTTGGATTTTATTTGCTAATAACTCATGGAGGATTTTTGCATATATGTTCACGAGAAACATTGGTCCGTAGTTTCCTTCCTTGTAATGTCTTTGGTTTTGTATTGAGGGAATACTGACCTCATAAAATGAGTTAGGAAGTATGCCTTCTGCTTCTATATTCTGGAAGATATTGTAGAGACTTTGTTTCATTTTTTTTTCTAAAAATTGGTTTAATTTTCCGGTAAAGCCATTTAGACCTAATCTTTTATGTTTTAGAAAGTTATGATTCAATTTCTTTTATTGATATAGATGTATTCAGGTTATCTATTTCTCCTTGTGTGAGTTTTGGTAGATTGTGTCTTTTCAAGGCATTGGCTTATTTCACCTAGGTTATCAAATTTGGGGGCATAGAACTCCTCATAATAGGCCTTTCTTATTCTTTTAATGTCCATAGGATTAGTAGTGATGGCCCCTCTTTCATTTCTGATATTAATAATTTCTGTCTTCTTTCTTTTTTTCTTGGCTAGTCCAGCTACAGTCTTATCAATTTTACTGATCTTTTCAAAGAACTAGTTTTTTGTTTTGTTGATATTCTCTATTGATTTTCTGTTTTCAGTTTCATTGATCTCTATTCTAATTCTTATTATGTATTTTCTTCTGCTTACTTTGGATTTAATTTCTTCTTTTTTTTTTCTAGTTTCCTAAGGTGGAAGCTTATATTATTGATTTTAGATCTCTCTTCTTTTCCAGTATGTGCATTCAATGCTATACAATTCCCCCAACCACTTCTTTTGCTGCCTACATGCCAGAAATTTTGATGAGTTGTATTTTCATATACTCTTACGTGCTCATCTGCTTTTTTAAAAGTAAACAATATCTATACTATCATATCCAATAGAGTTCTTTTTTAGAAGTTCTTTAAGGTTAGAAAAGACTTAATGGAGGGAAAGTAATAGATAAATAGGAGAAAGCATCCTACACTGACTTTTCCTGAACTAATTCTTGGAAGAGTGACTCATACATCTTTCTAATACGTAGAGCATACGCCAAAGAGCTCAGACCAAAAACAGCCACTGTCCACACTCCTCTTCACCTTGCCTTCCTTTTACTTTTTAAATAAATTGTTTATTTATTTTTGGCTGCGTTGGGTCTTCGTTGCTGCACGTGGGCTTTCTCTAGTTGCAGCAAATGGGGGCTACTCTTCGTTGTGGTGTGCAGGCTTCTCACTGTGGTGGCTTCTCTTTTTGAGGAGCACGGGATCTAAGCATGCGGGCTTCAGTAGTTCTGGCTCTCCAGCTCTAGAGCACAGGCTCAGTAGTTGTGGCACACGGGCTTAGTTGCTCTGCAGCGTGTGAGATCTTCCCAGACCAGGGCTCAAACCAGTGTCCCCTGCACGGCAGACAGATTCTTTTTTTTTTTTTTTTTCAGACAGATTCTTAACCACTGCATCACCAGGGACGTCCCTTGCCTTCCTTTTAGAAAAGTGATGACTGACTAAATTTTACGGTCTCAGTGGTGTGCTGGAGCCAGGTTGTACCAGCTCTAGAGAGTCTATTGTTCACCTGATGGTACCTTGCAATTGGCCATGGTGAAAGTATTTGTACCAGAGAAATTGGCACATACCAAAAATCAGGGATATTGGGGGTGGGGAGAGTTTATTCATCAGCATACCAGTGCCAAATTATAAAACCTAGGAATTCCTCCCCCTTTCTAAATTTACTGGGCACGATAAGAAACACACACTACTGTATGTGGAAACTGGAGGATCCTAGAGCTTTCAAAAACCATATTCCTGGGCTTCCCTGGTGGTGCAGTGGTTGAGAGTCCGTCTGCAAATGCAGGGGAAGCGGGTTCGTGCCCCGGTCCGGGAAGATCCCACGTGCCACAGAGCGGCTGGGCCCGTGAGCCATGGCCGCTGAGCCTGCGCGTCCAGAGCCTATGCTCCACAACGGGAGAGGCCACAACAGTGAGAGGCCCACTTACCGCAAAAATAAAAAAAACAAAACAAAACACCATATTCCTCCAGATACCATGAATACGTCAGACCATCTGAGAAGAGGAATTCTTCTTTCAAGTAGCAATGTAAATGTAGCTGGGCAACTGTCAAAGACAGATTTTCTAAGAACACTGAGTTATGTACTCTATAAACATAATGGAAACATTCTTCAACCAACTTTCATAGGGTTAAACTTAAGTGTAGTGATTTATCCAAATGAACAAGCTAAAAGTAACTAAAATTGGAAGCCACAACTTGGAAGATTATTTACTCCATGGTGGTTCAGATCAAGGTCTTTCCTTAGGAATCAATATCATCCACTAGTACCAGAATAAGGGCAATTACCTGAGGTTAGGGGTTTGGAGGGACTGGGCAATAACTGAGGGAAAGAGGTTGGAAGAAGAAGAAAGGATTTTCAAAAAAAGCTAAAAATAAGTTTAGTGACATACAGTTACTTGAAAAGTACATTTCTAACATTCCGTAATTTGAGCAGACCCTGGCCCTACAATCTAATTACTGCCAGAAAGAATAGAGATCAATTATTCTAAAATTACAGTGACTATTTTTATTTATAAATAGAAATTGTACAAATTACCTCATTTAATTACTTTGGTCTGTATTTTACAAACTCATGAATACAGGCACATACACACACATACACATACCCACACACGTGAAAATCTAATTTCCTCTACCTCCTTACAAAAATATAGATTAATAAAAATCAGTATGTACAGCAGTCTAGATAGCATTTTCACAGACATTATCCTATTAAGTTATCATTTGTTAATCATGTAAACATTATTTACATCCTAGTTTTACAGTTCAGGAAACTGAGCCTCTGAGAGATTAAATGACCTGTCCAAGGTCACCCTGGAGGTCAGCATACGAATCAGGATTAACATGCAATTTTTTTTTTTTTTGGACCAAACTGTGCAGCTTACAAGATCTTAGTTCCCCGACCAGGAATCAAACCTGGGCCCTCAGCAGTGAAAGCACCGAGTCCTAACCACTGGACCGCCACGGAATTCCCACATGTAATTTGTTGTGTGTGTTTTTTTTTAATTAATTAATTTATTTTTGGCTGTGTTGGGTCTTCGTTGCTGTGCGCGGGCTTTCTCTAGTTGCGGCAAGTGGGGGCTACTCTTCGTTGTGGTGCACGGGCTTTTCATTGCGGTGGCTTCTCTTGTTGCGGAGCATGGGCTCTAGGCGCACGGGCTTCAGTAGTTGTGGCTCGCGGGCTCCAGAGCACAGGCTCAGTAGTCGTGGCGTACGGGCTTAGTTGCCCTGCGGCATTTGAGATCTTCCTGGACCAGGGCTCGAACCCGTGTCCCCTGCATTGGCAGGCGGATTCTTAACCACTGCGCCACGAGGGAAGCCCCGTAACTTGTTTTTAACTGGTGCCCTCCATGTCCCTTTCATCACACACAACTCCTGCTCCATTTTGTCATTTCCCCCTTATGGCGGCCCCAGACCAATATTTTAACCAGAGTCCATCAGTAGTGTCGTAGAGGAGCAGAATATGCCACCCCCAAATATGCCACGTTGGCATGAGGATTGTTTAGAGCTGAAAGCAATTGAGAAGCAGCAGGTACAAGGAAAGCTCTCTGCCTCCCCCTATTTGCCTAAAAGCAAGACATAAATTTACAAAGGTGTCCCTCTCACCTCTACTGGGAAAGACAGAAGTTAATCACCAGAGACAACTCTAGACCCTGATTAGTCCAGAGGAATCTACATAAGAAACTTTGCTAAAACTAGCCCTTATCTTCCATTCATTCCCCCGTATATTCGCCTTCCCACAATTTGCCAGCCCTAGAGACTCAAAGTCCTTTTCTTTTCACTTGTCACTTCTCTAGAACTTACTGTCCCTTTAGGATGCTGTATTAGCACAATTCTTACCACCACTATGAGTAATTCATCACTGGGTGCTCCCACGTGTGTGCTCGATGCACTTGTTAATAAACTTCTGTTTGTTCTTCTCTTGTTAATCTTTGTTAGTCTAATTACAGGGCCTGAGAACCTAAGATGGATATAGGAAAAAGATTTTTTTTCTCTCCCCTACAGTGTCATACAAAAGAAATAACCTTGGAGCACGAATTTTCTCATAATATCCATGCTATACTGGGCATTAACCTGAAAGAGTGAAGGATTTGCCCCTGCAGGTAAGAAATGTACCTGCATTGGCCTAAAACATGATCCAGGAGAGGGCCTTTCTGATTCAACCATATCCCTTCTGAGCCCATGGGCTGCAGCCCAGCTTGGGTTTTGTTCTCTAACACACAGATAGCAGCATAGTAAATGCTCAAGTCAAAATGCTTAAAAAGAGAGCTTTCACTATGTCCTGGATTCTTTTTGGACTTTCCAGTAAAGAAATAGAGAAAATAACTTTTTAAGTCAAATGAATGACTAAGAATGAAGTCATTTGCATTCCTGGAATGTCTAAATTTGCATCAACCTAGCTCATGTAATTTATCACTAAAAAAAATTTTTTTTTGATTTCTCTAAAAATGAAAACTACTTGCCTAGTACCATTGCAAGGCTCCAAGTCATTCTGATGGATTTTTTTTGATGTTTAAGGATTTTTTTTCTGATTGTTATTACCACTGATTTTCATAATCTTTGTCAGCCACTTCCTATGTATCTGAGACCTCATGCAAAGTGCATTATTCAGGTCATAAATGCAAATATGAACAAAGACTGTGCCCACTTCAAATTCTAAGAATTTATGACCAATTCCAAGAATTTTTTTTTAAGTAGCCATTTTCTTCAAGTGTTTTGAAGCCCAAACTAGTTTTAGAAGACTGTCTTTGGATTTCAAGGTTCCCTAGGTTTTTTATTTTTATTTTTATTTTTTTATTTTTTATTTTTTTTTTTTTGCGGTTTGCGGGCCTCTCACTGTTGTGGCCTCTCCCGCTGCGGAGCACAGGCTCCGGACGCGCAGGCTCAGCGGCCATGGCTCACGGGCCCAGCCGCTCCGCGGCATGTGGGATCCTCCCGGACCGGGGCACGAACCCGCATCCCCTGCATTGGCAGGCAGACTCTCAACCACTGCGCCACCAGGGAAGCCCCCTAGGTTTTTTAAATGTACATACATAGACAAATGTTCAGGTTATAGAAGTCGTGGAGAAAGGCTAAACAAACTGGAATCATCCTAGAAGAGCTGCTTGATTAGTATCAAATTTGTTCAAATGCCCCTTTACTTTGCCTCCAGCAGGAGTCTGCTTCTAATTATAGACACTATTTGAAAGCAAATGTGCTATAACCAACTTGGTTCACTAGGGTCGAGAAGTGTCAACTTGCTTCAGGACTGACTCTCTCCAGGTATTTTATTAAGGTGACACCTCTAGACATTAGAAGTAGGCTCATGGTTCAGTCTCCAACAGGAAGGTGAGAAAAAGTATTTTCTAAAAGCTCTTATGCATTAAATACCAGAGCAGTTGAGCTGCGTGTTAAATTAATTGAACAAGGAGGCCGTTAGACTGAGGCGGTTCTAATGCCTGGGCAGCATAATAAGCCAACCAGAGCCTGATCCTGTGACTGCCTCAAGGTAAGGAAACTGAAACCTGAGGACCAGCAGTCACAAACGGCCAACTAGGCTTTGCCAAATACAGTCTCCTAACCACTTCTGGTTTGGTACCAAACCAACTGGAATTGACGTTTGCTCAAATAAACTCTCAAAAATTTTAATATGCCTCAGTTTATCATTGAACATGAAGGAAGACAAATGGAATTGTTGTGTTGTTATTTTAAAGTATTTTACCCCTGACCTGAAACTCCTCTTTAGCTATGTGGTATAAAACGTCGAAAAACAGACTGGTCCTTAAATTTAAGTAGAAATATGCCACACAAATTATTCCCTCTTCATCTACCCTTTGCTAGCAAGGATTTGGGAGCAAGCAGAAGGGGTTGTTTCTGCAACTCAATACACATTGCCTGTTACTTCACCGGCTGGACCCCTTGCCTGTTTAGGTAGCTCAGATTATGTAATGTCGGCACAGATCCTCAAAGAAAGAGTTTGGGATGGGTTCATAGAGTGGAGAGATCTGAGTTCTGAGATGCTCCTGGCACTTCCTGTTAATGAAGAGCATCCTTTGCGAAATCCAACAGTCTTAGGGAGACCAATACCCAACCTCCTCCCTCCTACCCCCAAAAGCCTCAGGGCTGTCTGTTTGTTTCAATTTCTTGCTTAATGGAAAAGCACTTCCCCACTGGCAGAAGCAGCAATTTTCCCTCTTCTCTAAAAGAATTAGGCAGGACACACCCAGGGCTTTCCTTTGTATTTGATGATAGCTTGCTGTCCCTTCTTTTACCCTCAAAGCCCACATCGTGTTGCCTAAAGTGATTGATAAAGGCTTCATTTACAATCTCAAAGTTGTTTTTTTTTTTAAGCTGTGGAGGGAATTTAAATAGGTAATTCCAACAGAGCTTTCTGACTAGCCAAGAAACCAATTACTCTAATCCTGCTATTTTAACTCCCTAAGGTCCATCCCTTCCCCACCTTCCCAACGATCGTAAGCAAAATTTTTGTTTTGAAAATACCTATATGCAGTTTCTTTCCTTGGGAAAGGGTACAGAGAACTCCTCCGATTTTCAAAGATGTCCAAGACCCAGAAACTTTTAGAACCATCTCTGTGAGGTGGAGACACGGAAATGCAATCAACAAAGCCTGAAAAAAGGAAACCCACCTGAACTCCTGTGTTCAGGTGCTCCCTAAACCCCAAGCGCACCACTCCCCTACAGCACTGCTCAAGCAGCAAGGGTGAAGGCCGTTAAAACCAGCCGTCAGATGAGCTTCCTGTGGACTCCCCATGAGATATTACTCTCCTGATACTCTAGGAGGATATCTGGTCCTTGGATGCAGTGTATCTCCAGGAAAGCAGTCAGACACATACTGAGGAAAAGAAAGGCAACTCCTAGCATTGCTTGTCTGCACTCCTGTATGAGACAACTAAATCAGTAGGCATGGCTGGATTGGGTGGGGCCTCTCACTGTAAAGGGCATATCAGTGAGTCACCCACTGAAGCTGCAGCCCTGGTGGGGCAGCTGGGGGCTGGTTGACCCAGAGAGTCTCGGCTAGGATGCTTCATCTCTGTTTAGCTTAGTTTTGTCCTCTAGTGGGCTAGCCTGGGCTCATAGCTGTGGAAGCGTTCCAACGGAAGGAGAACAGCTATGAGCTCAGGCTAGCCTCCTGTGGCCCAGGCTTGGAAATCATACATTACCTCTCCAACATTCTGTAAGTCAAAGCGAGTCACAAGGCCAGTCCATCAGGAAGGGGTGGGGATAGATTTCATCTCTTGATGGAAGGACTTGCAAAGGGTTTGTGGCCCTTTTTAAACTACCACATCAATAAATCCATGTAGCTTTATCATCTCTGGTACTGATGCCTAGGCTTCTGTCTTTGTTCTCTGGTGATGATATTCCAACGGGATGGGAGTGGAAACCTTTTCCAAAAAGATACCAACTGTGATGAGGTAGCTGCAGCCCCATTACTTCCTTCATGGTTGTTGATAAGGTGGGACACATCAAACCTTTTCTGAAACTGTCACCAGTATCTTGTGGGAAGGAGGCAGAATGGTGTCAGTTTGCTACCCATGACAGGTTGCTAGGGAAATCGTTGCTTTCTTTACACTCAAGTGCCTTTTTCACAGCACCCTCTGATAAACTAGCGTTAGCCAAAGACCAGTAAGCGTGCTGACATTTCACTAAGAGCTGTTATCTCTAGACACCTGTGGATAAATGTGCTAATGAGAGACTTCTCTTAAGGGCTCTTATATCCATGATTATTCCAAGCCACTGTTGAATTCAAACATCGTTAGTATAGTGTGTTATACTTAGTAGCCTAGAATGCTCCCGTAATACTTAATCCCCTTTATACTTGTGACAGATCGGCCTCTGAAATAGGAACACAGCCCCAGGGGAGAGAGCAGCTTAGTCATCAAGCTTCAGGTAGGAAAGCACCAATAAGTAATGACTTCCCAGCCCAGGGATGCTTATATAGACCCTATATATTTCCAGTCTAATCAAGACCGCAACCAAAGTAATCCTTTTTCCTTCAAACTTCATTATTCATTTATGGAATAATTCTCTGAAAGGGGTAGCTGTTTCTTACACATCCTTGGTAGAGTAAGAAGCCAGTAGAAGACTTTTTATATTAGCAAATGCTTTAATGAAAGAGAGACTTGGTGCCCATACAATGTTGACACAAACTTGATGACCAAGCAACTAGAGTTGGTTCAAGTTCCTGTGGGATCAATGTTATCCTTGATGTCCACTTAATAGCAGATCTTAAACCCGGACCTCATGGTAATTTTGCCCCTCCCTTCTTGAGAGTTTCATGTTTATCTGGACGGTCAGCAATTGTGGGTGTCACCTTATCTGTCAATTACAGTTATCGCTTCCTTTTCCTCATCTCTTGCAACTTCTCTTTCCCACCACCCTCTTTCCTTCTGTTTTGTCCCTTTCTTCATTCTTCCCATGGGACTCGTTTACAGTACAAATTAGGATTCGGTGCTTGAAACATACTCCACTGAATTTTTAACAAAAAGTGATAGAATTAGGGCAGTGGTGGAAAGACCAGAGACCGGGACTCTTGGATGAGTCTCCAGGAGAAACTCCCACAATGCCAAGGAGCCGACCACTGGGAAGCTGCGCTCCCTGCGCTGAAATCCAGGCACTGGGGGACTCAAGAGGCTGCCCCTGAATCTGTGGAGTTCAGGAACATATCACCCTAAGTGCAGTCCAGGGGTGAAGAAACAGGGATCTGAAAGTCAGGATCAGAAAGTCATTGCTTCTCATCACCTACAGAGCTGGACAAGTGCTCCAGAAAATTCCATGATCCCATGACCTTGCTTGCCTGCAGAAAATAGTCAAAAGCAGCGTGAAAATGGCCACTACCTCACTGCCTCCTTGCAAGTATCATATACACAGATCTAATGAAAGGAAACAATTTTCTAGCTGAAAGGGAGTCTGGGAAATGTGGCAGTCTGGGGTTTTCTAACCTCTGTAGTGAGGGAAGGCATTCTGGAAGGAGGTGAGCATGGGTGTGAGTGCCGACCGACCAAATCCTGCTCAAGGACTCTCACTGCTCAGCTCGCCTCCTATAGCAGAAATTAGGACGTTTAACAAACAAGCACGTGCCAGGCATTCCTAAACTCATTGTCGACATTATTCCAGCCAATGCTTACCGCAGCCCCATAAATTAGGCACTATCAACCCACTTTTCCGGGTAGAGAACTGGGGGTCAGGGACGTTAAGTAATTTGCCCAGGGCCACACAACAGCAAGGGGGGAGCTGGTGATCAAACCCGGGTTTGTGGTGCCAAAGGCTCGGAACTTCACCACCACGCTAGCCCACCTTATGGAGGTGCTCACTCTGTCCCCACACCGGGGACTCAGCCAACCGGGCACATGAGAATAATTTCCCATTCTCCTTTCTGGAATGTCACCAATTACTTCATTTGCTTAATCAACTCCAACCAGCCCTGGATCGAGGAGCAGACGTGGGCAGAGTAAAGGACCGACAATATTGCCCCACATGTACCATCTCGCCGCCCATGTGCAATTGGCAGTCTAAGAAAACGATATCCTCACAGAGAGACTTGAAAAGTACTTAGAGTCTAATGGCATAAAAAAAAGAGCTCGAGAAGGATTTTTAGCTCGGCATTCATTATCATCCCATGCATAAGGAATATCATTCACAAACATTAGGACGAAAAACGCAGGCCCTCAGATCCACTGCTGACCCAATAATAAAGAGCTTTTTGGCAGGTGAAAATCACGACAAGGACGTAGCCTCACCCACGTGCTTGGCTGCCAAGGGCTGTTTCAGGCATTTTCTTCTACTCTGATAAAGAATATAATTTAGAATCTGATGGAAAAATCCCCCTCCAGAGGCTGCTTGAAGCACCTCTCTGTCATGGCCGATTACCAGACTCGTGTTTATTCTCAGAAAAACAAAAACACAAAAATACTGTTCTTAGAATCGTCCTTTTTCCCCCCCATTATGATTCAGTCATGGCTTAAATCCTCTCAACTGAGTGAGCAATTCTTCAATCAAAGAATGCTGCACATGAAAGCACACCGGAGGTGAGTGTGTGACGGCAGAGACAGTCACCTGACTCCGTACCTGGCTGGTCCTTCTGGCAACAGACAGGCTCACCTCCACCCTCTAGACGGTTCCTTCTTAGACACAAATGCCTTGAGAGAGCGTCTGGGAATCAGTTTACACACACAAACTCATCAGTAAGAAATGCTTTCAGCAGGCAGGCCCTTTTAGAATGACCACTTCCTAAAAAATATGGCAAACACTGCAAAAAGGAGTTATTTTTATCTGAGGAGCCCCATGGTTTCATACCTTCCTTCTTCCTCTTTGAGGATCTCTTTACCAACAGTAAATGTTCTCAGTTAGCCATGAGGTGCCCTTTCTGCCTGGAAATCACCTCAGCGTGTGTGGACATGTGCTACATGGGAGTGACGATTCATCACGGGTACTAACCAAGGCTCTGGCATCATCAACCAAGAGGATAAGTCCTTTCATCTGTCAGATAACCTTCTCTTTATATCTCAACTGATAATAATATAACAACCCGCGCTTGTACCCATACCCTAAACTTTTGTTTGTTTCCACCAGAATTTGGAAATTCTCTCTCTCATACAGCCCACCTATCCCAATGGGAACTGATATCATCTTTAAATATGAATGGCTATTTATTATAGCAAAAGTCTAATGTTCTTGGGCTTAAATAATTCTAGAACACTTGGCTTTTCCTTACTCTCCAACACGAGAAAGTCAGCTCTGTGACTCACCTCCAAAGTCTCTCCTACTTCTTGTATTCTTCTTATTCCCTAAAACCCTGAGCAAGTTTTGACCCTCTAGAGATGTCCCAGCCTCCAGACATGCAAGAGGAGTATGATCTGGCCTGATAAGGGACCAGCCTGCCTTTATACATAGAAGGTAAAGTTAGGAAAGGGAAGGAGATGCTAAGAGTCTGAGCCTGGGCTCAAATTGTGACTGAGCCACAAATATACCGTAGGTAGATGGTGGGCACTCAGCTTTATTCCTGCTGTGAGTCCAACCACAGTGACTCAAAACTTTCCTGTTCCAAAAATTCCTTTACCACTTATTTTCCCCAGTGCCTCTTGGGTAAACTCCTTCCCTTTAAAGTTAAATCGATTTTCATCTAATCTGTTTGAAATTCAATGTTTATATTTTTTTCAACCTGATGGATGGTTAGCATTTTGCTAAAATTTTATATCTACTAATGGGTATTCAAAATATACTTGTTATTTAATTTTTAAACATGTTCTCTCATAAAAATGAAAGACAGTACGTGGAGGAAGCCCCACACCCTGACCATGCTCTGCTCATAATGTGTCTGTAGCTGCCTCTAAAGGAGGGTTGTTTTATTAAACCCAAGACATGTACTGACACAAAATTCATAAAATAATCTAGCTGTACAAACACAGATTGTACAACAACATAACCATCTAGGCTGTATGGAATAGATAGAAATAAGTTGATCAATTTGTCACGTGTTTTAAAAAACAAAGGATGAGAGCAAAGATGTCACCTCATATGCCAGTGAGTGAAAAGAGTCGTACAGCATCATTACCTTTTGGCTACATTATCCTAAAAACTAACAGACAGTAAACCTGAGATTTTCCATCTTCCTTACCTACCTCACTGTTTCCTCAGAGGCATCATTCATGAAACCAGCTGGCTTCATATCAAGCCCTGGAGAAGTACTACTGATTAAAAAAAAATTGATGGATATATGCCTTCCTTTATTATATCGCGAGGTATGAAAATGCCATTGTTTGATTTGAAAATTAAATGTCATCAGCGTATGTTGTTTTATCGTATTGGCAGCTCACACCTGTTGAATGAAGCTCCAGAGCACCAGGCATTCAATACTGATGTTCCAACCTGTCCCCCATAAAACATTTTACACACATACACACACACACACACACACCCTGCTGCCATCATGGCAACCATATTTGTAAGAGTTTCTTCCCCAAGAAAACTGCATTCGTTCACAATTTACTTTCCCATTTTTACTCATCAAACAGACCTGGTTTTGATGAGCAAATGAGCTGATCAGAATTCTGTAAGAAGCTGATAAAAATCCAGTCAAGAGGGCTTCCCTGGTGGCGCAGTGATTAGGAGTCCGCCTGCCAATGCAGGGGACGCAGGTTCGTGCCCCGGTCCGGGAAGATCCCACATGCCGCGGAGCGGCTGGGCCCGTGAGCCATGGCCGCTGAGCCTGCGCTTCCAGAGCCTGTGCTCCGCAACGGGAGAGGCCACAACAGTGAGAGGCCCTCGTACCGAAAAAAAAAAAAAAAAATCCAGTCAAGAGCAAGGAATCTTGGGATTTTTAGTTAACCTGAAGCCTTACTGTGAGTCAGTGGAAATTTAAGGCACCGATCTCACCCTTCAGCACACCTGACTACCACAGGGTCTTCCTTTATAGGACCTAAGGGTGTGGGGACTCAGCCTAGAACTTCTGCTCCAGGAGAGAGAGCCTCAGGAGATCTCCTCAGATGGTCCCAGGAACCCCCGAAGCCCCAGTACAGCGGCTGTGATGACCATGGAAACACAAAGCTGCTTCCACCAGAAGCTAAGATGTAACCTAGTCTAAGTAACCTGGCAATGCACCACGGTTGGGATTTTGTCGGTGGCAGTATTGGGATGAAGTGGTCCGGGTGGCGTGGTTATTGTTATTTTGCTCTGTTTTTTCCTCCCAAGATGTTCACTTTGGGAATGATTCTGGGGGCAGATTGGTGACCATTATCTCTGTCATTCCGTTCCCTGATTCTCTTCCTTTCCTCTGTCCTCCCAATCTCTCACAGACTCCCAATTGTCCTAAAGGGATCCACTCTTCCATGGTTATTTTCCTCCCGCCTCTGCCATCTCACGACAAGTCCAAGGTCTTTGGTGGCTTTCTTACGAAGTGGGGAGCCTGGTAGGGCTGAAGCTGAGATTTTGAGGCATCTGGCATGTGGAATTATACACTTGTCTCCACTGATTTGCACGGGAACTAGCATTCTCTGGGGCTCAGACATTTTTAGGCACATCTAGAGATCAAGGGAGTAGAGATTGGGGAACAGACTGTTGGGGCCCAGGGCAGGCCACCCAAAATATACTTCAATGGTGCATTGATTATTTTGAATTAAAGTTATTTAAGAAATAGTCGATGCAGGAGGGACACTTTGACCTTCCTGTGTTTCTCTAAAAGCAGGAAATAAGTCTCCCATGTGAAAGTGCTCTCCTGTATCTGAAGACAGAAGTTGTTGGTGGGAATGTAAGTTGGTGCAGCCACTATAGAAAACAGTTGGAGTTTCCCCAAAAAGTAAAAATAGAGTTGCCATATGATCCAGCAATCCCATTCTTGGGCATATATCCAGACAAAACTATAATTTGAAAGGATACATGTACCCCTATGTTCATAGCAGCACTATTTACAATAGCCAAGACATGGAAGACCCCAATATGCCCATCGACAGATGAATGGATGAAGAAGATGTGGTCCAGCTCCTGGAGGTCACTCAAAGTGATGTCCTTTCAGCTTCATGGATGGGAATCAGGGGCGACGAAAACCTGCATTGAGCTTTGATAGCTCTCAGGCAAGCGCTGCTCTTAGTGAAAAGTCCTCTGTTCACAAATTCTACTCTTTCATCCAAGCAAGAAATCTCGGGGATGTCCTGGACGCTCCCCCTGCACACTGCCTTTATCGGGCCTTGCTTGTCTCTTGCCTGGAAGACTGAAATTGTGTCCTGGGTCCTAGGCACTCAAAGAGTGGCCAGGGAAGCAGGAACCACAGCATGACCTGGAAGCCTGTTAGAAATGTAAGACCTCGGGCCTGGCCCCAGGCTTACCCAATCAGAATCAGCCTTCTAACAATATCCCCAGTGATTCATCGGCACCGTCCTAACTCACGGCCCTTCTGACCCTGGCTCTCTAACTCACCCTCCGACTCCTGTAGATCTTTCTAAAATACAGCTATGACCAAATCTTCCCCGTACAGTTTTGTTAGTATAGTATCCTACACCCTGACACCTCTCTGCTTAAATCTGTTGTCTCTAATCCTGGCTGAACATTAGATTCACCTGGGTTGCTTTAAAAACTATCAACGCCTTTGCCTCAGCCCCTAAAATTCTGATTTAATGGAAATGGGGGCTTGGTATAATGTTCAAGGTCTCCCAAGTTGTTTTAATGACTAGCCAAGAGTTGAGAACCATTGACCCAAAGATGAAGCTTCAGTTCCTTATCATGGAGGTAAGTTTCTCTAGGATCCAGCCCTTTGCTGGCTTTCTCTCTCTCTCTCACCCTGTTGTGTCCGTCAGATGGTGAGCTCAGCCTAGCCAAAGGCATACAGGAGTGCTTTCCATCAGCATCTCTGCATCCTTTTCCCAGAAGCCCTGGATCTCCCACCCACACAGGCTTCTGCTAGCAAACATCTTACTCCCCTTTTAAGGCTAACCTTGTCCCCCACCCCCAGGGACCATTTCCACCTCCCTCCTTCTTCCCTCCGCTCCCACTCCTGTTCTGCTGGACTTGTTTACAAATCTGCATCTCCTCCCACAGGACTATGTGACCCTACCCCGACCCAGGGCCAGGACCGAAATCTAATCCTAGAAAAATGATCTGCATGAGAACAATACATGTCTGTTTTGATCACCACTCAGGACTGGCTACATAATTTGCAGGAGCCAGTGCAAAATGAAAAGGAGTAGCCCCTTGGTCAAAAAAGAATTAAGAATTTCAAGATGGCACCTGTGGAGCATTAAAGCATAGGGCCCTTCTACCTAATACGTAGTTAGTGCTTCAGAATGTTTGTTGAATAAAGGAGTTTTCACATCTCCTGCGCTTGGCATGGGGGCGTTGTGGAAAGAGTGTGTATTCCCAGCATTCTGAAAACACAGAGGCTGCAGAGGAGGAAGGAAAGAGGGGAGGGTGGGAGAGGCATTTTTCAATTTTTTTTTTTTTTTTTTTTTTTTTTTTTTTTGCGGTACGCGGACCTCTCACTGTTTTGACCTCTCCCACTGCGGAGCACAGGCTCCGGACGCGCAGGCTCAGTGGCCACGGCTCACGGGCCCAGCCGCTCCGCGGCACGTGGGATCCTCCCGGACCTGGGCACGAACGCGTGTCCCCCGCATCGGCAGGCGGACTCTCAACCACTGCGCCAGGGAAGCCCCATTTTTCAATTTTTGATGAAGCAAGTGCCTCATTTAACCACAACCAGGCACTGCGAGCAACCACGCAGGGATTCCCTTTATGGCCCTATTGAGGAATCTATACAGTAACAGCTTTCTGCTCCCAGACTGGCAGGCAGGACAAGATGAAACGGGTCTCTCCATCCAATCAAATATTTTCTACTTTTCATTGGGCAGCAACATAGTCCAGAGAGCTTTAGCAAAGGCACCTGATCCTGGAAATAAAAACACATATTTTTAATTTTGCACATCGCTTTATTGTTTTTTCCATTTGCTAAAACACAATGTGCTTGTTTTTCTAATATTTCTCATGTTCCTCACAGGCAGAGAGGTCACTGCTGACCACACCTTTTACACAGAGATAACTGTTACAGTTTTGGTCTACTTCACATGTTTAAAAGCAAATCTAAGGCATTATGAAATGTTATCCCTCCATGCATCTCTTAAAAGCTTGGACATTGCATCCATCCCATAATGCTGCTAGAAGTCCAGAACCATCATTGTTAGCATCACACCCTAACAAAACTATGACCATACTGTCATTATCACACCTAACACAATTATCAACCATTCCTTCCTCCCTCTCATCTGTTTCTCCCTTTTATTTATTTATTTATCTATCTCTTTCTTTCTTTCTTTTTGGCTGCGTTGGGTCTTCGTTGCTGGGCACGGGCTTTCTCTAGTTGCGGCGAGTGGGGGCTACTCTGTTGCGGTGCGCGGGCTTCTCATTGTGGTGGCTTTTCTTGTTGTGGAGCACGGGCTCTAGGTGCACGGGCTTCAGTAGTTGTGGCACGGGGGCTCAGTAGTTGTGGCTCGCGGTCTCTAGAGCACAGGCTCAGTAGTTGTGGTACACAGGCTTAGTTGCTCCGCGGCATGTGGGATCTTCCCAGACCAGGACTTGAACCGGTGTTGCCTGCATTGGCAGGCAGATTCTTAGCCACTGTGCAACCAGGGAAGTCCTCATCTGTTTCTCTCTTGAAAAAATTCTCTAGATTCCATCTTTATTAATCTCACCGCCTCACTCCCCAAATCCTTGTGTCCTTCTCTGTCCACTCAGAACAGGCCATCTGGAAAAGTACTGCCTAGGAACACCCAGCTTCAAAAGAAGAGTGAGTCATGTAGAAAGTACATGGTCATATCCATTCCTACATTACACACTGTGTAGAAAAGTCTTAACGTTATGATTTCTGGGAGATTAGGGCACCTGGTTTTTCGCTTAAAGAGGAAAAACAGTAGGTCACTTAACTCTCTTCCTTCTCTATTTTTATTTTTATTTATTTAAAAAAATATTTATTTATTTATTTGGCTGCCCGGGGTCTTAGTTTTGGCATGTGGATCTTCATTGCTGCGTGCCTGATCTTTTAGTTGCAGCATGCAGGGTCTTTAACTGTAGCATGCGAACTCGTAGCTGCGGCATGTGGGATCTAGTTCCCTGATCAGGGATCAAATCCCGGCCCCCTGCATTGGGAGCATGGAGTCTTAGCCAGTGGACCAGCGGGGAAGTCCCCATTCTCTATTTTTAAATAGAATTTTCTGTAGTAATTTCCTGTCCTATCTCACCCTACCCACCTTTCTCCTTTCCCTGTGGCTCAGCCACCCCCTCATCTGCTGAAGACTGATAATGTGGCCTTCAAAATCCCAAGATCAGCTCACAAACACGTCTCCAGAAAACTTAGATTGGACTTCCAGTCACTTGGATCACGGGTTTTGTTAATCATTCCATTCTCAGTCTTAAATGCATCATATTAATTATTCATTAGCAGCAAGGGATCCTTCTCTGCCTCTTTCCCCTCAGGACAAATTTGCTCCTCTGAAGTTGGGCTTTCCACAGAGACCCATTTAAGGGAAAAAGGCATTAACATCTAAATGGATTTTTAAACATAAAATAATACTTATTTACTAACACCGAGTTAATCTTTTACGGGAATGCTCTGTGCATGATTGAAAAAGACCATTGCCACCGAAAGTCCAGAAGTGTTGTGACAATCACAGGCAAGTTCTAGAATATAGATGCACTACAGAAGCAAACACACAGTATGTAGGGCCCTATATACTAAAATTCTAAATAACAATGTTAACATTTATCGAGCAAGTTATCATGCTCCCATTTGTCCTTGAAACAACACTATGAGGTGGGTATGATGATGCCTATTTTACAATATAAGTGGCTCGCCCAAAACGCACGGCCAGTTGGTGGCGAATCCGAGCCAAGGTCTTCCTGTTTGCCAACCAGATATCCACGGCTCTGTCTGATTCACGTGCTTCAGGCTTTTCACTCTGGCAATGATGCCTCCGTGCCTCTTCTTCCTTCCCTTCTCAAAACTGCATTGTTTCCTCTGCCTCTGAAGATCCTTCTGTAAACCTGAGACCCATTGCCTGCAACCGTGTATGTCTATTTGCACTTGTTTATTTTTTCTAGGAAAAAAGGACTGAGTTTAACAGGAAACTGAAAAGTAAACGTTAAAGAGCCACTCTGTTAAAACCCTACACTTGGGACTTCCCTGGTGGTCCAGTGGTTAAGAATCTGCCTTCCGTTGCACGGAACACGGGTTCGATCCCTGGTTGGGGAGCTAAGATCCCACATGCCACGGAGCAACTAAGCCGGCGCGCTGCAGCTACTGACCTCGTGCCCTCTGGAGCCCGCATGCCTCAACTAAGACTCACACATCCCTACAGAATCCCCACATCCTTAGTTTAATTGACACATGTGACAAATATTCCTCTAACCCAAGGGGTGTTTTAAAAACCAAGCTTGGCACAGCTCATATAACAACTAAAAATATATCCAAGAGAGACCATTTTTCCTGGAAATGATTGCCTTTAGAAATGAAAATTCAGATCAGTTGTTCAGGTGAAAATTTTATTACGACTTCAGTCTGTTCCGGGGACAACAGTAATGGAACGAGATACACAAATCCCTGGCTACAGATTCATTATTGATTCAACAAACACTAATTAAGACATCTTTGCTGCCACAGCCTGTGGGATTTTTGCCATTAAAGTATTCCATCAACAAGATTTGTATCCCAGAGAGAAAATAACTGCCCACCTGAGAAGCTGGAGCAGTCAGAAAGAGAAGGATGAGATTAAATCATCGGAACACATGCCAGTGAAATAGAGTTATTTAAGGTGATACCTGGATATCTGAAGAAAAAAAAAAATGAACCCTCATCCCCCTGCAGAATCCTGCAGCCTAAAAACATAGTCTGCAAACTGAAAATTTTAGTAGCTGAATTCACTCTTATATCTGAATTAGTGGCCTGGAAAATCAAGAACATCTCAAAGAACGGAGAGAAGAAAATTATGGGGAAAAGTTAAGAGACTCAGAAAATAGATCAAGGAAACAATGTGTGAAAAATTAATGTTTCCAGAGACCAGGTACTGGATATTAAGGCATGATAATAGTATTGCAGTTTTATTATGGGTGAGATTCATATTGGTATTCTTATGAAGGAAATGACAAAATGCCAGGGACTGGCCTTAAAATTCTTAAAAAAACAAAAACGAGCAGAATAGGGGAGGGTAGGATTAGATGAAATAAGAATAATAAAATGTTGATGATTGTCAAAACTGAATAATGTCCATGGAAGTTCATTATAGTGTTTTACAAGAAGTCGAGCGGAAAACAAAGTGGCAGAGAAGGGTGGAAAATTGAGGGTGGCAGCAACATGGTGGACCAGATGCTCTGAAGCTCCCACTTCCATTGAACTCATTTCTTAATAGATTACAACAAACAAAAGTTATAATGATAATACATATAGGACATTCTAGAAAGTAAGGGAAATGTTCAAGAACCAGAAAGAAAAGAAAAAGAAAAGCAGAGATCTCAAGCTTGAGTTGGAAGCAGAGTAACACATTGGTAGGTGGAAGGAGGATTAATAAGAGCGGGTACCCTGAAGACACCTCCTTATATCCTAAATTAGCTTTGCCATTGGCTTAGTAAGTCTTGAGTGCTCTGAAAATTGGAGAGGCTGATGCCTGAAAGAGAGAAATTCCCTTTTCACTTCCAGACACATCTGGATAAACAGCTGAAGGAAGTGAGTTATGGGGAAATTTGGTTTCGTCTCTACCTTTCAACCCAAGGCAGGCATCTTCTTGTGTTTCAGAGAACGAAGACACGAATTGGGTGTGCCAGTCTGTCTATTGTCTTCTATAAAGGAGATTGGACTAGACTTTCATCTAGTGGTGAAATGGCTTTTAACACTTCAATGCTGCAATGGCAAGATGATCATAAATTACTTCACTGTGCGTTGAAGAGTACGTTTACTTGCTCCTCTTGTATGTATTTAGCACTTTATGCAGGACGTGAGCTGATAGATTCCATTTGGTTTGTTTTCCAAAAATCTATAACATCAGCCAAAAACAATGGAAAGGAATATCACCTGGTCAGATTCCAGCTGCCCTGCACCTCTGGCTCACACTAAAAGATGGAAGTGGGTAAGAATGTTCTGGCACTGCTCACTGCCCTCCAGTAATCACCCCAGTGGACCTCAGATCTCCACTACCTGCTCCCTAATCACTGGGGCTCAAGTCTCCAAACCACATGAGCCTGGAGTATTTTTTAGCAAAGAAAGGATTGGAACAATGGTTTTCACGATTTAAGAGTGAGGGTGGGTCCGAGCCTAGCAGGTGATGAGACGTCCTGAAGCCTTCATGCTCTTGCTGAGAAAGCAACCTCCTAACCAACCTATGTGTAGTTGAAGATCCTACAGGACTAGGGTATTCAGAAGATGCATCTGGACAGGAAACCATTGGAACATTTTAAAGGGATCAGGGTTGGACATGATATTTCCTCTTACCAGGTCCCAGGGCTTTCCTATTATGGCTCAGGAAGAAAGCCAGCACAATGACTTGAGGCTTCTTAAGCCTAATGATCACCAGTAACCACTTATGATAAAAAGCATTTTTATATCATTCACTTCATTGGACCCCCACATCCCATGGAGGTCATTAGTGCTATTTGCCAAATATTGCTGGCTCCACCCCTTTCCAGGTACATGATGGAATTGCACTTCCTGGCTCCCTTGTAATTAGGTGGGACCATGTGGATAGTTCTGGCCAGTGAGTCGTAAGCGAAAGGGATGGGTGTCCCTTTTAGTTTACATGATTTATCACAACACAACCAGCAAAATTTCAGGTAGGAGCCACTCCATCAGCCTGGGTCATTGAGTAACTATGGTGAGTGGAGCCCCCCAGTCAACCTGTAATGGACACAAAGCAAGAACAAGAAACGTACCTTTGTGGTTCTGAACTGCTGAAACTTTGGGGTTGCTTGTGACCACGTTACAATTGGCCCGTTACAATTTATACCATCCCTGCGTGGAGGAGACCATCATTTTAATCACATCACAGTTTCATTCATTTCTTTATTCAACAAACGTTTGCTGAGCCCCAACTTTGTAGTAGGAATTGTACTAGCTCTGGGGATACAGGAGTTCAGAAGGCAGACATGATCCTTTGCCCCAGGTCTGTGGCTACAGATATAAAAATATCTGTAAGGGGGGCTTTATTCACTTAAATAACTTGGCTTGTCAGTTAGTCTCTCTGAGGTCAGTTCCCTCATCTGTAAAATACACATAATAGCTGTCTTACAGGATTTTGGTAAAGATTAGCACGAATGCCTGGCATGTGAGAGGGGGAAACTAAACAATAGCTATAAATATTTTTTTCACATTTCATAGCAAGTTGTTTTTGGCAAAGAATGAAAAGGTAGTGGAAATTAAGAATTTAAATTCTCTGATCATCGATTGCCATTTTCACATTATTCTTTATTCTAGGATGTCTTGATGTTTCTTTTTTTAATTTAGCGGTCGGTACCAGTTGGTCTTCCAGCCCCTCTCTAACTAGGTCCAAGATCTGTAACAAGTCGTCTGGGTTTTCCTGGGAGACGAAGCATCTTGGAGAGGCCCCTGTGTTTCCCTAGGCTGAACTTACTAAGGACAAGTACCATCTTCCCAGAAACTCTCAGGAATGTCCGTTTGGAAGGGGAATGCTCATGTGTTGGTCTCTTTTCTGCATATGGATTAGCTCAAAGGTGGGAGAGGCAGGGAGAGAAAAAATATGCCCAGAGAATAGTGTGGACAGAGGGACTTAAGATGTCGGAATATGTGCGTGTGGCCCACACGATCATGTTCAGAAGCATGAGTGTGTCTCCATGACTGTGTGTCCATGACTCGGGCCAGGCCTGAGCCCCAAAGGATTTGTATCATCTAGAAGTTCTCGCCAGCTTTATCAGCATCAAACAGAAAGTGGCCGGCACATGGAGGAAGTTTCCTTGAGATAACCATCACCACCATCTCAAAATAGTCCTTCAACCCTACGGCAAGAGTGATGACATCTGGCCCGTCTAGAAGACATGCAAAGTAGCTAAGACTCTACTGAATCTTTAGGAGGCCAGCAGTGATGGAAAAACAAATGTTTGGCACTCACACCTTGGGGAGCTCATCAAAGCTGGGGAGCTGTTGATTAACAAGCCTAAGGAATAGGCAGGTCTGAGGGTGTGAAGACAATGCCTTCACTTTGGGGACAGGTTGAATTTGGGATGCTTAGGGAGGTGTTGAGTTGGCAGTCAGAAATATGAGTCTCAACTAAGATGAGATGCTGGGATTGAAGCTAAATATTTGGAAGCCATCCTTATATGAATAGAAATCGAATCCTTGAGAATGACTGAAAATAATCTAGATTTTAGACAATAAGGAGGAGAAATAAGAGGTGAGTGTGAAAACCATTGAGATTACTCAGAACATCATGCCATCTTCTTGATGCTGCTAGAGTAGTAATGAAAAACATAAAGGGGACCGACCATTGGGGTTGGCACCTGTATTCTGTTTTAGCTATTAAGGGCCCAAATATGCCAGTTCTACCTAGGCAGTATAAAGAAAAATTAAAAGCACTAGGTTTTAGAATCAGGAAGACAAGGATGTGAATCACAATTCCAAAATGTACTACGTGTATTCTCAGGTTCTTCATCTATAAAATATGATGATGAGAGTATCTACAACAAACGACTACTTATTAATTCGAGAATTAAATTAGATAGTCCATATATATATACAGTACAATGCCACGTAAGTAATGTGTTCAAAAGATGATATATATCTGGACAAAACTATAATTCAAAAAGATAGGGGTTTCCCTGGTGGCCCAGTGGTTGACAGTCCACCTGCCGATGCAGGGGACACAGGTTCGTTCCCCGGTCGGGGAAGATCCCACATGCCGTGGAGCGGCTGGGCCCGTGAGCCATGGCCACTGAGCCTGCGCATCCAGAGCCTGTACTCTGCAACGGGAGAGGCCACAACAGTGAGGGCCTGCGTACCGCAAAAAAAAAAAAAAAAAAGATACATGCCGCCGTATGTTCATTGCAGCATTATTTACAATAGCCAAGACATGGAAACACCTAAATGTCCATTGACAGATGAATGGATAAAGAAGATGTGGTACATATACACAATGGGATACTACTCAGCCATAAAAAAGAACAAAATAATGCCATTTGCAGCAACATGGAGGCAACTAGAGATTAACACACTAAGAGAAGTAAGTCAGAGAAAGAAAGACAAATACCATATGATATCACTCATATGTGGAATCTAAAATATGATGCAAATGAACCTATCTATGAAACAGAAACAGAATCACAGACATAGGGAACAGACTGGTTGCCAAGGGGGAGGGGGTTGGGGGAGGGATGGAGTGGGAGTTTGGGGTTAGCAGATGTAAGCTTTTATATATAGAATGGAGAAACAGCAAGGCCCTACTCTATAGCACAGAGAACTATATTCAATATGCTGTGATAAACCATAATGGAAAAGAATATAAGAAACGTATATATATGTATAGCTGAGTCACTTTGCTGTACAGCAGAAATTGACACGACATTGTAAATCAACTGTACTTCAATTTTAAAAAACTAATAAAAACAAAATTCTTTTAAAAGATGATATATAAAAACGTGATGATGATGATTAAAGAGAAAGACACCTATGTATCTGACAAAAATCCAGGCTCCCTCTTCCATCGTGTTACTAGACAGTAGATGCCCAGTCAGGGACTATATAGTTCCTGGGCTCCCTTGCAGTTAGGTGACCATTGACAGAGTTCTGGCCAGTAGAATGTGAGCAGAACTGATTCTCACCACTCCCAGGTCTGGCCACTGAAAGCCTGCCATGCAGTGACCCCGTGTTTTTTTCCCCCCTCCAACTGATAAAGTGTCCATGTTGGAAGCCATGTATTGGAGACAGCAGAGCCGGTGAAGCCTGGGTCCCAGAATTATGATGCGGAGGAGGGTGACCCTGATGAACTGCTCAAGCACCCACTTGTTATGTGAGCAAGAAATAAATTTTGAGTGGTCTAGAGTCATTATATACCTGGAGGTCTATGTTACAGCAGTTACAAACAGCAAACAACAAATAAGGGAGCGCTTCGCCTACCCTCCTGGATTTTATGTTTCGGTGACATGGTTCTTGAGAGTCAAGCTTCTATCTGAGAGGCACTGACTGACAGATAATGGTAGGATTCTAGTGCCTTCATGTCCCACTTTTGTACTTTTTAGGGCTTTAAATACTCAGACATGTATGCTCTAATCTTTTGGAGGGAGAGAAATTGATAGTGTTAGGGTTAGATAGCATAGGCTTTTAATAATGTACCGTAGGAAAGCAAAGTGGGTTCTGAAATAGGGCATGGCCATTGGAGTCTGCAGAAATGCAGTCAGTAAGGAATTTCTCTCTTTTTCTTTTTTTAACATCTTTATTGGAGTATAATTGCTTTACAATGGTGTGTTAGTTTCTGCTTCATAACAAAGTGAATCAGTTATACATATACATATGTTCCCATATCTCTTCCCTCTTGCATCTCCCTCCCTCCCCCCCTCCCTAGGTGGTCACAAAGCACCTAGCTGATCTCCCTGTGCTATGCGGCTGCTTCCCACTAGCTATCTACCTTACGTTTGGTAGTGTATATATGTCCATGCCACTCTCTCACTTCGTCCCAGCTTATCCTTCCCCCTCCCCGTGTCCTCAAGTCCATTCTCTAGTAGGTCTGAGTCTTTATTGCCATCCTGCCCCTAGGTTCTTCATGACCTTTCTTTTTTTTTTCTTAGATTCCATATATATGTGTTAGCATACGGTATTTGTTTTTCTCTTTCTGAGGAATTTCTGGTGGGAACGTGCCAGCGAGACTTTTAAAAAGATAGATGTCGAATATTCATCAAATTATTTGCATTGCTGCAAGGTAAACCTTCTGTCTGAAAGTTAAACAAGTTGATACGTACACACACACACACACACACACACACACACACACTACACCTCTATACTATATAGCTTTAAAAGTAACACAATTTTCTGTAAAGTTATGGCTGAGAAGCTTTGGGAAGACTAAAATGTAACCTTGGCAACTTAGGTACAGTCTCAGAGAGGCACTTAATGAAATCTGAGTCTAGATAATAAAAGAAAAAGCTAATGAACTGCACTGTGCTCCAGAGGCAGGATGTCAGAATTTGTCAGTGTTGATTGGTGTCCAGGAAGAAAGTCATTGGACCTGGTAGACAAGACCGTTCCATTCAAAAGAGAGGGATATTTTATTAGAGCACTCCATGGTAAAAATATCCCTTATATCATTTATTAATTTCAGCAGTTTTTGTAATCCAAGAAATTGTAAGCAACAGATGTACCCATCAAAGTATGGTATGTCCATACAGTGGAAAAAGCAGACATCTTGGAAAGATGTACAAAATATAATGATAGGTGAAAAAGCAAGGCATTGGAACAGTGGGTCTAGAGTATTATAGACGTACATATAAAATGGGAGTGGAAGAAATACACACATGTTTCTACATAATCAGAATGTCTCTGGAAGCACAAGATTGGTAGCTGTGGGGAGGCACTGGGGAACTGAGGACATAGTGGGGAACATGAATCTCTTTTCAATGCATGCCCTTTATTTGAATTTTTTAACTTGTGTCTGTTGATTATTATCCAAGAATAATAATAAATAGTAAATAAAATACAGAACAACAGAGAATCTGTAAAACTCCTTTTTTTTTAACTTTAGCAAGTCTGCTACACAGGACAACAACGAAGGGGTAAATAAAATCGGATGTACATTTTAAATTCTCACTGGGATAGGCAGGGTGGGAGGGAGGGAGACACAAGGGGAAAGAGATATGGGGATATACGTATATGTATAGCTGATTCACTTTGTTATAAAGCAGAAACTAGCACACCGTTGTAAAGCAATTATACTCCAATAAAGATGTTAAATAAATAAATAAAATAAAAATTATAAAATGGGAATAAATAAATAAACAAATTCTCCTCCTTTTCTTCTGATTTCAGCTGTACCAAGACCCTTTCTAAAATTTTAATTGGCTTCTCATGTACATAGATCGACAGGGAGAAAATGAGCCGCCCCAAGAAGTGGCTTCTGGTCCACTGGTGGTTGTATTTCTGGTTCTAAATTGATCGTCTCTTCTTGGAAGTTTGATTACAACTGTGTTCCTCGGCGCCTAATCGGAATGTCTAGATCTGAAACAGCAACCAGAAGACCAGCTCCTGGGAGGGGTTGTGCCCTGCAGGCTCTGTTGTGCAGCCCCACCGTGGCACGACGTCGCGGCTATTCCATCTGGAACATTCCATCCACCACGGGGGTGGCCAACGCCCGGAGCAGAGGAAGAGTCGGCTGCCCAAGAGGCCACGAGCCCACATCAGCCGCGCTCCCTCCCCTCTACCTCGTCCCACTCGCCCGCCCTCATCCAGCCCGTCCTCTCCCCCAGCCCAGGCCATTTCTCGGCAGAAAGGAAAGAATGCAAATTTTTCACACTACACCTCATCTGAGCCCTAAAATAAGAGCAAAGGGCCTGTCGTGAGCCAAAACAAACAAACAGAACAACAAAAAAAGCCAGCCTGGACTATTTAGCGACTGTGTCATTAAAAAGGATTTCATCAGGTCTCGGCTCCACAGTGATTTGCAAGAGGCAGTCAGCCTTCCCAGGTGGTGGGAACTCGTTTTAAATCAATGATAGCGAGTAGGTTTATTCCGACCTGTGACTATGAGTCACCGTACTTGAAGCTGACAAACTCCCTAAGAAACAGGTGACCTTGGCCATGGGGCTTTTTCTTTCTGGGAAAGCCAAGTGCATTTCCTGCGAGTGGTACTGAGGCCCCAAAGTCTCAAATCAAATCAACCGGAGATATGTGGGCTGGTCAACTGCGAAAACCTGTCCCTATGTCACCGGGTCCCTCGCTCCTCAAAAAAGGCTGTGATTCAGCGTGCTTGGAACCCTGGTAGGAGGAACAGCATTTAAATCTGACTAAAACAGAGCTTCGGTGGGAGAGGAGGGTAAATTACTTTTGGCGGTGGGGAGGCGAGGGGAGTCAGAGTCTTGTGATGCGTGCTGTCATTAATAATACTGTAAGTTAGTAACGGGCTGACAGCTAAGCGTCTGCTTTTTACTTCAAGTTCCTTGTCTCTGAGACTGAGCGCCTTTCCCAGGAGGGAAAGGAGGAAACTGTTCGAAGGCACACAGGTACCTGCGCTGCATTGGGCTAGGGGCCAATTTGCAGCAACATGGATGCAACAAAGGACTTCTTTCGGGGAAGGAAAAGGAGAAGGCTTTGTGAACCTCCACGGAGGTGGGAGTGACGGGAACCGTGCACTCTCCGGGCTGCAAGGTCACCCCTTGCTGGACACACGCCTCCCACACACTGTGAGCTGCACAGAGCACAGCTGGGGAGGTGCCCGCCCCGGGGGTGGCGGGCTGCTCAGGGGCGGTGTCAGCCGGTACCTCCTCCTCTGCTTCCCTTCTCCCCATTTCCTCTGCATTTTTGCTTCATCCTTGAAAGTACCCATTCCATCGTGTAATAGTAAATTGCTTTTTTGAAAGGGAAGAAGAAACAGGTGTTTGGGGATCAGAAATAAATAAAAGGGCTGTTTCTCTATGAGCTGGAAGAGGGAGGAGTGAGAAAATCGTAGAGATTAGAATCTGACTCACAAGCCAGAAGTCTTAGTCCCAAAGAAAAAGGCACAGGGTAGGGAGGGAGGTCAAGCAGAGTGATCCCAAACTCACTTTATTTCCGGTCTTTGTTTTTATTTTGGCCCAAACTTGGGGCAGTAAACATCCGTGTGTGTGTGTGTGTGTGTGTGTGTGTGTGTGTGTGTGTGTGTTTGCTTACATAAACAAGAAAAATCTCTGGGGGCTTCCGTGGGGGCGCAGTGGTTAAGAATCTGCCTGCCAATGCAGGGGACACGGGTTTGACCCCTGGTCCGGGAAGATCTCACATGCCGCGGAGCAACTAAGCCCGTGTGCCACAACTACTGAGCTCTTGCGCCAGAATTACTGAGCCCGCACGCCTGGAGCCCGTGCTCCACAGCAAGAGAAGCCACCACAATGAGAAGCCTGGGCACCTCAACATAGAGTAGCCCCCGCTCGCCGCAACTAGAGAGAGCCCGCGTACAGCAACGAAGACCCAATGCAGCCAAAAATAAATAATAAATAAAATAAATAAATTTTTTTAAAAAAGAAAAATCTCAGGGAAAATGCACAAGAAACTGATAACTGTTTGCTTCCAGGAGGGAACTTCTTGTACCTTCTGAATGTTGAACGAGGTGGTTATATTACCTATTCAGGCTGTACAGAAAGCAAACAGAAGGCTTCTCAACTAGTGGCAATAAGAAGCGGTGTCCCTGTCTGAGAAGTGATGGGTGTAATGTTTTAGGTAACCTAACGTGTCAGCAAGTGAAACAGTTATAGATGCAAGTCACAATGGGAGGTCTCCACAATCAGCTACACACACACACACACACACACACACTTCACTTCAAATACATGGCAGGGTAAAGAGGTTTTAGTTTGGAGACTCAAGAATATGTAAATCTTTCATAATATTTCTAGTTTAATAATTGTAAAAGTATTACATACAAATGTAGAAAATATTAAAAAGTATTTAAGACAATAAAATTACATTTAATCCTGAAATCAGAATTAACCATTTCAAGTACTCATCCTGCCTAAGGGGGTAGAGTCGAGATCACAAGACCACTTTTTGGTCACGTCTGACTAAACCTAATATATAGTTGGCCCAGAAAGAGATCATCCCTTAAAATATATCTGGTTCCTGCAGGATGGAAGATCCTCTAGGGTCTCTTCTGAAAATATACTGGCTTTTCCTAATCTGGATAGACTAAGGTGAGCTTTTCCAGAAAAGAAGAAATGGGCCACCATCAACCATAGGTTCCAACCTTGAACAAGGACATCTGCACCCCTTCACCACCACTTGAATATCCACCCAACACACCCTCCAAAGAAATAAAAATGCAGCTTGTTTTACTGCATTATATTCCTTAAGTTAAACTCCCTTTGCAGGGCTATAAAGGCAAGTAAAGTATATTCAGAGATGCCACAAACAGAAGCGATAGAAAGTATATTGTTTAGTATTGTTTAGAGGTAAAGACTCTCAATATGTCACACAAAGTGTTTATATTATGTGCACATCAGACTCACTTTCCTGTTTATCTCTATGTGGTAGACTACACCAGTTAAAAGTAGGGCTTTGGAAGCAACTGACAAAGGATTAATCTCCAAAATTTACAAGCAGCTCATGCAGCTCAATAATAAAAAAAAAACAACCCCATCCAAAAATGGGCAGAAGACCTAAATAGACGTTTCTCCAAAGAAGATATACAGAATGCCAACAAACACATGAAAGAATGCTCAACATCATTAATCATTACAGAAATGCAAATCAAAACTACAATGAGATATCATCTCACACCAGTCAGAATGGCCATCATCAAAAAATCTAGAAACAATAAAGGCTGGAGAGGGTGTGGAGAAAAGGGAACCCTCTTGCACTGCTGGTGGGAATGTGAATTGGTTCAGCCACTATGGAGAACAGTATGAAGGTTCCTTAAAAAACTACAAATAGAATTACCATATGACCCAGCAATCCCACTACTGGGCATATACCCTGAGAAAACCAAAATTCAAAAAGAGTCATGTACCAAAATGTTCATTGCAGCTCTATTTACAATAGCCCGGGGATGGAAACAACCTAAGCGCCCATCATCGGATGAATGGATAAAGAAGATGTGGCACATATACACAATGGAATATTACTCAGCCTTAAAAAGAAATGAAATTGAGCTATTTGTAATGAGATGGATAGACCTAGAGTCTGTCATACAGAGTGAAGTAAGTCAGAAAGAAAAAGACAAATACCGTATGCTAACACATATATATGGAATTTAAGGGAAAAAAATGTCATGAAGAACCTAGGGGTAAGACAGGAATAAAGATGCAGACCTACTGGAGAACGGACTTGAGGATATGGGGAGGGGGAAGGGTGAGTTTTGACAGGGCGAGAGAGAGTCATGGACATATACACACTAACAAACGTAGTAAGGTAGATAGCTGGGGGGAAGCAGCCGCAAGGCTCAGGGATATTAGCTCGGGGCTTTGTGACAGCCTGGAAGGGTGGGATGGGGAGAGTGGGAGGGAGGGAGACGCAAGAGGGAAGACATATGGGAACATATGTATATGTATAGCTGATTCACTTTGTTATAAAGCAGAAACTAACACACCATTGTAAAGCAATTATACCCCAATAAAGATGTTTAAAAAAAAAAAAAAAAAAGTAGGGCTTTGGAGTCAACCAGACTGGAATCCAATCACTGGTGCTGTTGATAGTTTAACTGGGACTTTGAACTAAGTGTTTAATCTTTTAAGTCTGTATTTTCTTATCCATGGAATAAGGGTAACAATATCTTCCTCATGGAGTTTTGTGAAGTTTAAATGAGAGGATACAGAAAAAATTAACCTGAAGCATGTTACATGACACACACTGAATCAACATTATCTGTTATCATAGTACACACTGTGGAAACAAGAGTGCCTGTCCCGTGGGTGAGTAAACATTGCTCAAAGTTTCCAAGGACCCAAACTCTTACAGTCTATCTTTCTGGGTTCTAGAGCCCTTGACTTTTCAGGAGCCAGAAAAGTAACGACTGATTACTTGGTGTCCATCCAATTCCACCCCCGACCCCATCCCACCCCGAATGAATGAGCAAACAGTACATTGTCATAAAGAACTGGATTTTATCATTTAGGGTTTAACTCAGATCACAGGAGAGCTGTCCTTAAGAGAACTCTGAACAATAAAAAGTTGGCTTAACATTTTTTTCTAAAAGCCAAAATAGTCTGGAAAGTTTCGCAGAGAGGGTAAACGTTTGAAAAACTTCCATTTGTCCGGGTAAAAAATTTACAAAGTCCACTAACGTCAGCTGCCAGACCAGCTTCTCCAGACAAAAAGATAGAATCCCAGCTGCAAAAGGTTGCACCAAGTGACTTGAGAGTTCCCAACCACTGTTTCCAGATCATTGTGCTGAAGGTCTCAGGGTCACACAATTTGGAATTTGTTACAGTGATGAACAAAATGCATTTCCTATATCCCACAGCAGTGAGAAATGTCAGCACATAAGGCACTTCTGTTCAAAACGAACACTTTCCCACCAATACAAGGATAGAGCCATGCAGATTGGCTTAATTCCAGCTCACTTGATATGGTCTGTAAATTCCTCCACTATGTTCCTGAAAGGAGTCTATGAGAATACATGCAGTACCCCACCCCACCCCCGGCTTTTTCCCTTTTCCCCTCACTCCAGCCCTACCATTCCCACCCCACCTCTACCGAATAACATTAACTTAAAAAACAAATAAATAAGGTGCCTCACATTTGTGTGATAAATTTTCCTAAAAGTAGGCTGTATATATTATCTGTACTAATACATATATATATTATTTTTCAGATTCTTTTCCATTATAGGTTATTACAAGATATTGAATACATTTCCCTGTGCTATACAATAGGACCTTGTTGTTTATCTATTTTATATATAGTAGTTTGTATCTGCTAATCCCAGACTTCTAATTTATGTCTTGCCCCACCTCTCCCCCTTCGGTAACCATAAGTTTGTTTTCTATGTCTGTGAGTCTTTCTGTTTTGTAAATAAGTTCATTTATATCATTTTTAAGGTTCCACCTATAAGTGATAGCATATGGTATTTGTCTTTCTCTGTCTGACTTACTTCACTTAGTGTGATAATCTCTAGATCCATCCATGTTGCTACAAATGGTATGATTTCATTCTATTTTATGACTGAGTAGTATTCCATTATATATATGTACCACATCTTCTTTATCCATTCATCTGTTGACGGTCTTGTCCAATACTTTTAATGCAAAACAGTACCTGACCAAGTCTTCCTGGCATATATACTTCTTAAGACAAGAGAATGACTGATAACTGTAGCACAGATTAAGGTTATCCAACTGCTTTTGCTCTGCTTTTGATTTCACCTTGTGTTTTTTTAAAATTTCCTAAGGTAATTTTCCTATTAGAAGAAGAAAAAAAAAAAGAATCACTTAGTCACCAGTGCATATGAACTCAATTGTTATTTGTAGCCATGTATCAATCAGGATAAATTAGGTTATGCTGCGATAACAAAAACTCTCCAATCTAAGTTTTGTTTATTGCTATCACTTACATGCCCATCATGGGTTCACAGCTATATTCTGCTCATTGTATGATTCAAGGATCTAGAGAGATGAAATTCCCATGACCTGAGTGTTGCCAGTCTCTGCCAGAAGGAAAGAGAGAGAGAGCTGTAGAGGGTCTTGAACCAGCAGTTAAATGCTCCAGCTAGAGTGAAAATTGGTCTGGTTTTCCAGTGACTATCCTGGTTTAACACTGTAAGTTCCACGTCCTGGGAAACCCCTCAGTCTCCAGGAACTGGGATGGTTGGTCACAATCCTGTCCCACAAGTGACATATCATTTCTATTCACAACTCAATGTCTAGAACCAGTCACATCTTCACCCAACCACAAGGTGGGCAGAAAGTAGAATCTGCATATGTGACCAGAAGAGGAAAGAAGAAGAAATGTTTGCCAAGGAGGTTAGCATAATCCCTTTCCATAACTTGGTATTCTGATTTATAAGTCACTCTCTCATGATTGTTTTTTCTCTTTGCTTTTGATCATAGGGGAACTTGGCTCTATAAGTAAATTCTGAATTTGCCTCACCGTACTGAATTCTTACCTCTGTGCTGAGTGATGCAGGAGCTGTAGAGATAACTAAGGTCTAAGCCCTGCCCTTAAAGAGTTTAAAATTAATAGGAGAGGGCTTCCCCGGTGGCACAGTGGTTGAGAGTCCGCCTGCGATGCTAGGGGACACAGGTTCGTGCCCTGGTCCGGGAAGATCCCACATGCCGTGGAGCGGCTGGGCCTGTGAGCCATGGCCGCTGAGCCTGCGCGTCCGGAGCCTGTGCTCCGCAACGTGAGAGAAAAACACAAACATAATGACATAAGATGGAAACAGAAGTACATACATAAAAGGGGCTGAGCCATGAAGAGGAAGGAGGGATCACACACAATAAGGAAGACATTCAAAAGAGTAATCCAAGAGGAATTGTATTAACCTTGATAATGTTCACCAGAGATGTAAACATCTAAAAAAAACCAAAACCATAACATCAAGTCCTCTAGGAAATCTTGCTCCATTAATCAAACCCTCCATCAAATCCCCCAGAATGTAAGACTTTAAAAACTGATCCCAAAGGCTAGGCTGGTTACTTAAATGTTATTATCCTGAGCTTCCTATTTTCCACACCCTTGGCAAACCAGAAAAAAACTTTCATTTTTTCGATCAATAAATAGTTATAAATGCTGTGTTGTTCTGCTAGCGTTATTTTCCACATGACACTAGCAGAACAACAGGCTCTGTGTAGGTTTAGGATATCTCTTCCACACTCTAGAATTCTTCAGTAACATCCCCTATGAGTGGAAGTTAGCAGTGCCATGTGCGGGTGTTTTGCCCTGTGATAACTACTCTTAATTAAAATGACTAAGCGCCTAGCAGGCAACTTGCAACTAACAGGGGAGTTGTCATGCTTGTCATCACATCTAACTCACCAGAGAGTCAGAAACAGATCAAAAAGAAACTGATCATTTCTGGCCGCCCCTTCTTCCAGCCAGATTTTGGTCAAGTGATCCTGGGAAATGGTATCTGAAGAGGGGTGAAGCTGACATGCCTTTCTGCACTTTTCTCCAGGATCTCAGGGGGATCTGTCACCCTGATGACTAATACTTGAAAACGTGACCATGGGAATCTGTTTCACAACTTGATTGAGAAAAGGCCAAATACAACATGGTATAGGGACTGTCACTTGTTTGAGGGCCTGGTGTCCCTCAGCAAAAAGGCAGCCAGCAGCACCTGTTCACCTTCTTGTTGGACAGTATCTTTTACTCTCAAGTGGTTATTACAGGAGTCTCCCCTAGTCAGGTCCCCTCCAGAAACACAACAGTGTCAATAAACAGAGTCTCTCAAAGGTCAACTATCTGCTAGGCTGTGCTCCATATACAAGTCTGATTAGTCAAAAGCTTTGGAGGAAATCATTTGTCAACTGAAAAAAAATTCACAACCTAAAAATTGAGAATTATGTTTTATTCAGTGGACTTACTGAGGACTTAAGCCCGGGAGACAGCCTCTCAGATAGCGCTGGGAGACTGTTATAAAGAGGCGAGGGATGAGCAAGTATATAGGGGAGTTTTTGCAAAACAAACAAACAAGCCAACAAACAAAAACAGGTGGTCAGAACATCAAAAGATTACTACTAATTAAAGAAAACCAGACATCTCAAGTTACTGAATTTAGTGCTTTTCTATGTATGGGAAGATGTAAGAATCTAGGTTTATTGAAATTATTCCTTTGATATTCACCTGAACTATCTAGGGCCAGTATCCTGTTTTTCTCTATCCTGAATCCCCTCAGGGCACACCATTGTGGGTAGCTGCAGAGGCTCAAGGCTTGGTGGCAGGCAACCTGTTTTTCTGTATCTTGAATCCCCCTCAGGGCACACCATCAGGGGCCACTGCAGTGGCTGATGGTTTGATGGCCTCAACATCCTTTGTTTACTGAAATGGCAGGTGACAATCTTGGTCCACACATCCATTCACAAATACCCCTCAGCTCCCACTAGGTCAGACACATGCTAAGCCTGGGGCACCAAGGTAAGTGAGGTTTGGTCCCTGACATCAGGGATCCCTTCTGACTCACAGGGTAGACAGATAAAAGGAAGTCAGCATAAGGCAGTAAGAGCTACAGTAGCTCCAGGAGCTTGGTCCCAGTGCAGTGCTGGACGGGGAACAGCTTTTGAGCTGGTTCTTCAAGCGTAAGTAGAATTACAACAGAGAAAGGGGGGCCTTCTTGGCAGGCCAAACAGCATGGAGGTGATGGCATGGCATGTTTGAGGAACGGCAAGAAGTTTTGCAAGGTAGGAACATGTTGGGGGAAAGGGGAATGGAGATTTGCTCCTTCCTTCAACAAAGACCTATTAAGAATTTTATACTTGGCTTTGGGCAACAGAGAACAAGACAAAGTTTAGGCTCTCAAGATTTCTCCTTCTCTTGGAGGAAGAGAGGAAACAAGCAAACAAATGAGAAATGTAAAAGAATTTCAGATAGAGATGAGGGCTAGCAAGAGAACAAAACAGAATGAAGTGATGGAGAGGGAGAAGGACATGCTTTAGAGAGGTGGTCAGAGACAGCCCTGAAATGGGGAGGGGACATCTGGAACCGAATGTGAAGGAGGCAAGTCCAAGGAGAGAGTTTCCAGAGAGAGGGCATGAGCAAATATGGAGATGGTGAGAGGGACGCACTTAGCTTCACCCGCTAAGATGATGGCTTAGAAATTCAAGTTTTTATTTCGAATTGATTTTGAAGTTCTATTCAGTCAGAGACCTTTTAACATACCTAAAACTTATGTAAATAATCCCTGACAGAGTTAAACATCAACCTTTTATACCTATGTTCTTCTAAGATGTTTATATTAAGAATTTTCTAACGAAAGTTGATTTGCACCACCACCTATCCAGTCCCCCAAGAAAGGAGGTCAGGGTTGATCATGTATAATCCAAAGAGGACTAAAAAAGAAAATAATAGCTTCGTATCTAGAGTGGAAGGAATCTTTAAAAGTGGTCTAGTCTAACTCTTCCCCTTCACCCCCATTTCACAGATTGGAAAAAACAAGAATCAAAGCGGGTCACAAACTAAATCAATGGCAGAGCTGGAGCCAGAGAGAAGCCAGGTCTCCGACTTCCAGGTTTAGCTCTTGCCAGTTTGTTTGTTTGTTTTTCTAAAGAAAAACTCGGGCTGTTAGCCAATAGTCTACACAACTGGACTAAGAAAGGATATTTACCATTCTCATCTATTTCAATTTAAACAGAATCACAAATAAGAGAGGGACAATTACACGAGTCCATCTGTGAACAATCTTGGAGTTTATTGAACCCACCTGTATCTGTCCTTCCCCTGCCCCGACTCCTCCTGTAGGTACTGCAACAGCCCCTGCGATCGAGGGCCTTTACTGTATACTCAACTTCAGACTTGGAAACATCAAACCTAAAATAAATAATTATTCTGCAACGGAGCCGGAGACCTTAACGTGGAAGTGTTCCTTCCTCTCAGTGGAGGATTCTCTCCATTTTTCTTCACGAGAGGATAGTAGCCATTAGAACGTATCTGCCTTGAAGGAGTTGAAAAACCACCCCCAACCTTTCCATATGGAAAAAGAAGAAAATATTTTGCCTTGAGAAACTTCTGGCATTTTCCTTTTCCCAGTTGTGACCTATGCAGCCTGAGGAAAGCCAGTGTCATGCAGACTATTTCGGTACCTCTAATCCCAATGCTGGAAAAAGCACAATTACATCAAGTCAAAGGAGAGAGACTGAACCACAGGTTGTGTTCGAACTGGGTTCCACTGAGTTTTGTGGTGAAAAGGGAGTCCTGCTTCCTACACAGGCTTTGTGGGTTAATTCATAAATGCTACCCTTCCAAGCCCTGGAACTTCCTCCTTGTGATTAAAGTCACCACAAAGTTTCATGATTGAAAAGTCCGCTTTGCCTAGGATTTATTTAGATTTTCCTCTGACACACTGTCGCTGACTCTGCAGCTCCAGTGGGAGTTGTACAAGGAAATTTACCCATAAGTCACAAAGCCAAGCTACTATGACAGGTGGAGGAGAGCCATTTGGCAAATTGTTTGTAAGACACTTTCCTTGTGTTTGTTAAATCCCATTTCCTTGTAAGTCACCTACCAGGAGACCTAGCACACATGGTTTAACCAGTTCTGAAAGTCCCCCCAAAGCTTTCTACATTTATCAAATGCAGACTTAAGAAGGAAGACTTAGATTCTTTCAGTGTTAGGATTCTTAATCGTGGCGTTATGAAAGAGATCCAGGCATTATGAAACAAGCTCAGAACCTTCTAGAACTTCCACTAACTGACGTAACAAAACCAGCCAACTGCCTTCCTTGGAGTTTACAAGAGGTTGAGAAGAAGGGGAAAGAGAATGATACATACACACACAGATGTGTGCACATACCGACATACATACGCATACACACACATACACATGCATGCACACACACACACACACACACACACACACACATACACACACAAGGTTCTCGCAGACTTAAAGGGCAGAACCAGAGTTCTAAGATGGTCATCCCACAGCACATCATTTCTCCTGGGATGCTTTTTTTTAATGAAAATTAAAAGGCCTCAGGCTCCCATTCCAGCTGATAGTGGGTAGGGAGCAAAAGCCATTAGGCAAAAGTCTCATCAAGCCCAGAAGGGTCTTCAACTAGCCGTCCATTTCATTTCAAAGCACAGTTTATAGCTCTCTAGTTGTTCTCTTTGGGCCCTGGGACTACGAAACGCTAAAGGACTTTAAATGTGTCTTGGGTTAGAATCTGAGAATTCATAGTCCCTCTTTCTGACTTTGGTTTTCATGGATGACTTAATTAGCTAAGCCCACGTTAAGCCCACGTTGACTCTTCGGGTTTGGAAGAGCACAGCTGAGCTTTACCCCACACCCTACAGCCGCCCCCAAGTGCCTGCCCCCTGCTCCCCTTAGCCTCGTCCCCTCCGGATGCCAGGACCGCAGGTGTGGTCCCCTCCCAGGTCCAACTGCTCTGACTGCTCAGCTGCTGGCGGTGGGAACTGGGGTGTTGACAGCTGTCGTTACCCAGAGCTCCTGCAGAGAGACAGATGCCAGGGGTAGAGACCTACAAAGTAGATACAATGTGTTTTAGCAAACCGATGTGGTGTCACAGGGAGAAGTCACAGAACAGGAGTCTCTGGCCAGAGGTGAATGAGGGGTTCCAGCAGCACCTCCAGAGCTCATCTGTCCCCCGCATTTGGGAGGTTTCCCACCTCTCAGCTCACTCCAACTTTTCATAAATCCCCTCCACTCCAGGCTGATCCTCATGAATCCTTTAGCTCTGGGAAAACAATAGGAAAAGACGCTGGTTATATCCTCAAATGCCTACGGGCCCAGCACCTCAGGGGGGAAACGTCTGGCTTAAAATCAGGGACTATGCACTTTCTTACTCACTTTCTCTACCTTTTCAATGAGGACAGAGTCCACCCCACGTCTCCTGCCTACACTTTTACTACCTCACAACCTTAGCTTTGGAGAAAAAGGATTTGTTTATTTTTAAAGAAAGATATCTATGAATATGATAAATTGGAGGAATTGGGAAGTTTAAAAATTGAACAGTTTTGTTTCACATAAAGTAACCAAGACCTAGACATTTTTATGCTGGCCCCTCAAGAGAGCTTGGTGCCCATGATGTGTGGTGAGAAGTTATTTTTCCAGCAGCTGTGTGCACTTGTATAGTTAATTTTTTAATTATCTATGTTGATAAGGACTAGAGATAGTCTGATGACCTGAATCCTGAATTTATTGCATTTGATTGGTGCTCTAACTTATTTTCAAAGCAAATAAATGTCATCCCATTTGCTCCTCTCATCGGTAATCTGAGGAGATCAAGAGACTTAACTGCTCGAACTACCATACGACCCAGCAATCCCACTACTGGGCATATACCCTGAGAAAACCATAATTCAAAAAGAGTCATGTACCAAAATGTTCATTGCAGCTCTATTTACAATAGCCCGGAGATGGAAGCAACCTAAGTGTCCATCATTGGATGAATGGATAAAGAAGATGTGGCACATATATACAATGGAATATTACTCAGCCATAAAAAGAAATGAAAGAGACTAAACTGAAACCCAGATGTGGTCTGTCTCACAGGAGTGGTATGGACTCAGGTTTTCTGTTTATTCGATGTTTACAGTTTCATTGACCTCCCATGGAGATGCTCCAGGCCACTTTCCCAGCCACAAGGTCAAAGCCCATCTCCATCCATTTACTCGAGCTGCTGAGTGACTTGAAGGTCGAAGCTTCACACACACACACACACACACACACACACACACACACACCTGGTTCTCTCTCAACGCCCCTTGTCAGATCGAAAGAGAGAGTCAATAGATGAGAGAAACAGGAACAAGAAGAAAACAGGGTCTCTCTGGAGGGTCTTCCCCTGGTTCCAAATATGCCTGTCCCTCCCAGCCCTCCCCTCGTCCACCGTGTCCAGCCCCAAATGATCAATTCTCAGCGTATCAGGTTTTAAGAGGTAGGACAGAACACTTACTGTCAGAGTAGTGGGTAGACAAGACCAGGTGGTTTACCGATGTGGTAGTCACAGTCGGGAAATCAGAAATGCTGATCAACACAGGATGCTTCTTCATTCCTGGAATTTGAAGAGGAAAATTCAGAACACAAAGTGTTCCGCATGCAGAACCATGACACTGTAGGTCCTGGAAAGCAACGTGCATGTTGAGAGAGATGGGTGGACACAGGAAAAGGAAGCAGAGCATCCATCCAAGGGCCTGTCGCATCTGCCTGCTGTCTGCCCCCCGCCTACCTCACATACTTGGGACCTGGCTGCATGAAAGAATCTTTAGGAAGACAAGTATTTAAATGTGGACCACGAAAGAAAGACACGTTTGCAGTTTATCCAAGGCATTTGCTTCTTTCTTCTTTGCTTTACTCACAATATAATAGGCCTCTGTATTAGTTGGGAAATATACACAAACACAAAGTGTCCCAAAAGAGATGAAATTTGTGATAAGGGATATGGTACATAAGGAATGATGGTACGCCCAGCAATCCCACTTCTGGAGATTTGTTCTACGACACAACCTGACAAGTATACAGATGTACCTTTACATTATTTATAACAGCAAAAAAACTGGAAAAAACTATGGATAAGACATGTTATATCTACAAAACAGAAATAGAGTTATAGATGTAGAAAATGAGCTTATGATTACTAGGAAGCGGGGGAGGGGGGCGCCAGGAATATATTGGGAGATTGGGATTGACTTACACACTCCACTAAATATAAAATAGATAACTAGTAGGGTCTTCCGTGGCAGTCCAGTAGTTAAGACTTTACCTTCCAGTGCAGGGGGTGTGGGTTCGATCCCTAGTCAGGGAGCTAAGATCCCACATGCCTCGTGGCCAAAAAACCAAAACATAAAACAGAAGCAATATTGTAACAAATTCAATAAAGACTTTAAAAATGGTCCACATCAAAAAATAAAAATAGATAACTAATAAGGACCTACTGTATAGCCCAGGGAACTCTACTCAGTACTCTGTAATGGTCTATATGGGAAAAGAACCTAAAAAAGAGTGGATATATGTAAATGTATAACTGATTCACTTTGCTGTACAGCAGAAACTAACACAACATTGTAAAGCACTATACTCCAATAAAATTTTTTTTAAATAAAGACATAAGTTAAATATATTGTTGTATATCCACAGAACAGAATATTGTGGAGCCATTTAAAAACAATAGTGTTAAAAAAAATTTTTATTAATAAAATAAATTTTAAAAACAACAGTGTGAAAACAACGACCTTGCAAATTTACATGTTGACATAGTTAGATGTCTCCAACATGTAAGTTTAAAAAGTAATGGCATTTATAGTATGATTCTATGGTCAGGCTTTAAAAAAAAATAGGCACATATGTGTGTGGTTTAATTTTTTCAAAAAAATTTATTTATGTATTATATTTAACCTGAAAAGACTAGAAGAACACACACTGAAATGTTAATGGTAATTATGGGTGGGCGTGGAATTCTTCTTTATCTACAGAATGTCTTTATTGTCAACTTTTTATAATGAAACACATGCACACAGAAAACCAATTTTCATTTGTAGGAAAGCAAAACCTGGGCTTCTGTCCGATGAGTCAGTGGGAGCCCTGACATCTGTGCTCCAGAGCACACGTGTTGTGCAAACCAGCTCATGGGGTGACACGTGTCGGTCCTCCCTGTGTGGCATGTGGCTACTTTCCGATGCCTGGGAGGGAGGAGGCTCCGAGCATTCTGCTACTGTCCCCAGCTGCTTTAGGGGACAGACGTGAAGATTTGTGATTTTGGTCACTCCTCAGAGGAAAATAAAAACAGCAAATGAGTCAGAGACACTGCTACCCACAAGGAAAAATAAAATGAGCCCCCAACCTCAAATACACTCCTCTGAATTTAGATGCAGTATCATTTTCCCCTGGGGTCAAGTTCAAAGTGATGAAAGAGAGATTCTGAAGATAACCTCTGGTTTCAGATGCACAAAGACCAGATAACACAAGGCTTTATTTGAGTTAAAAACAAACAGAAAAGGAGAAAATGTTGTCTTGTGACATTTTATGAGGACATTGCCTTCATTTTCTTTCTGTCCACCCCATGCAGGCTGGCTGGTGGGCTGTGGTAGTTTCGTCGTTTCTCCAGACAAGGACTGGACAGGCAGATAAAACCTCTCCAAGGTGGTAAAGGACTGGGGGGTGATGGAGACACGGAAAAGAAAGATAAACAGGAACAAAACAGGAAGCTAGGAAACTAGTATCCAAGTTGGGTTGGGAGCATTTGTTTTATTCAGCTGAAGAGGCAGTGCTAGGCTCCAATTCTGAAAGCCCCGTGCATCTAAAGCCCACAACTTAATAAGAAAATGGGAAGTCGAGAGGCGACAGAAAATTGGCGTGTGTGTGTAAAACGATGAACTCCATTGATGTATGGGGTGTAAAGGAGAGTTAAAGAATCATCTAGGATTCCTCACGGAAGGAGGGAAAGAAGGAAATCGAATTGCCCTCCAAATCCTCTGCAACAAATAAGATTCTCTTTCTGGAAGCAAGGCAAGGGATGAAGAATGCTCCAGGTATGCTCAGGTCAGGCCCTGGAGAGGGCGGGGTACCTGGCTGGTAGGGGGTGGATGTTCTGATGTCAGAGGCTTTAATGTGCTTCCGGACAGGACGACATAAAAACCTTTACCTCTGTTAAGTCAGAGAGAGGGTGTGGGAGCCGCTCACCACTCCCAGTTTCATTTCCTGCTATTTCCCCTCCGTATGCCCATACACCACCTTAAGAAACACAGCTTCATCTCTAAATGACTGTCCTGGCCACAGGTCTTATCCAGCTAGCTGACATGATTTTATCAAAAATTTTTAAATCAGTTAAAAAAAAAAAGTTCTTGAACAAACTGCAACTAACAGTTTATGAAAGCCACACATTTCTACCACCAAATGCTATAGTCCTGGGAAGTATATTTTATTAGCCCCTATTTGGATGGGAAGAGCATGAAGCTCAGAGAAGTTGAGTAGCTTAACCAGGTCACACAGCTTAATAAGGGGTAGAGTTGAGTTGTGAATCTAAGACTTATGTACAGTGGATTCGCCACACATTCTGACATCCTTGGTGGGGTGATAGGGTCTTAAGGTTAGAATCCTAAGAGTGTGAAGTGAAGACTGCCAGTATACAGGTCATAATGATTAGAAAGGCTTCTGAAACCCCCTCCTTGTAACCTAACCATAAAGTCACTTGGGTGGCCAAAATGGAACGGTGGAATCTGTTCTGTTGGGTCCTTCCCAGCAAATGGCACCAGCAGACAAGTTTTGCCATATGAAGGCACAGGAGGTCATTTATTGTGAAATGAACCTATGACACATTATTTCAATTTAGAAGCAGATTTTTTTTAAAGGTAAAGTAATAATTAAAAAGCAGCACTTTATTTCATTTACTGAAAGCTTCTAATAATGTGTCTGGTTCTTAGCTGGGTTAACATTATTATGTAATCTACCCCACAAGGTTCGATGATCATTAATGTGCTGATGAAGAAACTGACCAGCTCAGAGAGGCCATCAGGTACCTTTTAGGAAGGGGCCCAGGGGTGATACCCCCAAATGTAAGCGCTAGATCAGACTCATGACCCATCCAAGAGCAGAAGGCGGACATTTTGTTTGTATTATGAGTAAGGACATTTCACAGGACACAAGGGCCAGGTTGCCGGGCAGCCCCAAAGGCGATAATCCCAAATGTTTCCAGCCATCCTCAATAACCTACTAAAGATCTAGCACTCATGATATACTTGATCTGTTGTGAAATACTTGGACCTTTGATCTTCAGCCACTGAGAGTGGGTTACAGACCCATAGCTGGTGCAGGGACCAGGATTCACAACTCAGCTCTACCCCTTATTAAGCTGCACCAACAGAATTCCCAAAGATGTCAAGGTAACTGACTCAGTTCCAGGTTCTAGTCTGTTAACTTAAGCAGATGGTGAGGTTTTGCGAATTTCACAATGACCCCTCACCACTTGAGCCTCCATTGCCTGCTGTGTGCAAGCAGGGCTGGCCGCTGCCAAGGCCCCGCTTAGACGGCCTGGGAGCCGGTGGTTCCGTGCTCACCCACCTCCTCCCAGCCCCAGTGCTGTCAGCCGGTTGGCTCCCGCGACCCCCTCATCATCTGAGTCACCCTCACTCAACATTCTGTCTGTAGGAGGGGGTGGGCCAGACCATCCCCACTATTCAGTCCCGGGGGACACTGGCTCCTTCCCCAGATCAGCCTTCTTTCCTGAAGGCTCTTGGACTTGTCTAAACCATGAGGTAGGAAACCTCATCAAATGCATTATTCCTGGGTAATGGCATCCTCTGAGGGTCTCAGGTCATGGGCGTCTGGAGTAACTTTGACGAAAAACTCTTGGGGAAATATCTTCAAGGAGAATTTCTTGGTCTATCTCTTTTGCTAAATTTCTCTTCTTCTGTTATTTTCTATAAGGGAACATTTCTAAAAGAAGAACATTTTCACTTTTTTTAAACTTAAGTAATTCTCCCACTTCCCCATAAAGCCCACTCTTTGGTATCTCTGCTTTCTTTTTGTATCCTGTCAAGTTTCTCCCTTTTCAGTCTTTGGATGCCTTAAGAGGAAAGGGTAAGGAAGGGGACTAATGTTTAGAAGCTCTTTGTGCTAGTTATTGTGTACACACACACACACACACACACTCACACAATGTGCTTATTTTATACACATTTATTTTATCACCTTTAATCCTCACAGCAAACACTTAGAGGGTATTATCATTGCCATTTTACAGACGAGGAAGCTGAATCTTAGAGAGGTTAAGTGACTTGGGTTTGGTCACTGCCCCATTGCTTGTATGGTAATTTCTCTTGAAATACTTCAGTAGAAACAGTATGATATTTGGACAAGATCCGTGTAATGTATACCATGTGGAGCCGTAGCTAAGTGTTCAGGGACAAAGCGGGAGCCAACCCTCCAGTGTGGTTAACAGATCAAGTGCCCTAATCAAGAATCAGTACCTTCAGAGGTAGTTATTTAGCACTTAAATTATAGCATGGGACTCTGCACTAAAGATTTTATTAATGAGCATAAGGGATGCTCGAAAGAGTTCTTCTGTTTTCTTTTTTTCTTTTTGGCCGTGCCATGTGGCACGTGGGATGTTAGTTCCCTGACCAGGGATACAACCCACGCCCCCTGCAGTGGAAGCGGGGAGTCTTAACCACTGGACCACCAGGGAAGTCCCCTAGAAATATTTCTGTTGATGAAACGAACGGGTGATGTATTCTCAAATATGTCATTGGTTAGAAATATGACACAGCCTCCAGGGCCCTGGCATAAATGAGGTGTAAAAAGTGGGCTTGTCCAGCAGTTTAATGCCAGAATTTAGCCTGAGACTGACTTTCATTGTCACTGGGAACACCTATGGGGAAAAGGACACCAGCCCACTTATCTATTCTCCCTAGAGTCTCACCTTCTTTCCAGGTGGCCCTTGCCATTTGCCCAATGGTCAGCCTGGCTTCAGTGCATCAGCAACAGTCCCCCGATGGGGGAGGGGCAAAGCCAGAATCTGGGACCAAGTCCATCTTCTCCAAAGCCCCCGGCCTCTAGAATGAAAGGACGATGGTCAGTGAACAAAGAGAACCATTTGAGACCAACGGTTCTGTCAGTCAGCAAATAGGAAAAGAACCCTTTTTATTGACTGAACTGTCTTTAATCTTCAGGATCTTCCATAAAGTGAATCCCTAGAAATCCCCCTTATGACGTAACTTCTTTAAAGGTCAGGCTGAATGGGTATGCCACTTTAAGCCCTAGCAGGAAATAAAGGATGTTCACTTTAAGCGTATGTACTTAGGGCGCCTCATGTAGAATTCAGCGCTGGGCCCATAAAAAAGGGGAGTGCGGTGGGAGGGAGAAACCACAGACACAAGTTTCTCAGTGTTCCTTTTCAAAAGGTCAACTTTATTTTAATTCTGGTGTCCCTGGGCCCAGCCAGGGAAATGTACCCTCCCCTTTCATGCGGTGTAAGACTCCAGGCTGCTGCTGTTTCCAGCAATCAGATTGTCCAGATCGTCAACAAATGCTTATTTTTAGCCCTGGAAGGATGAGAATTTCCCATCCTTCCACCATCCTCTGAAGGCAGTGGGGCCTTGTGTGTGAGTATTATCCACAAGGATATAAAGCAGAAAATCTTTCAGACTTTTTTTTCCATCTACACCGACAGTTGACCGAGAGCATTTCCGAACTGGACCCCAAAAAGGGAACATCGTGAGCAGGAGAATCGCCTCAATAAGAATGAACAGTAAGTTGTAGTCTTTAAAACATTCGTGAGTCTTCAAAACACATGAGCTTGCTGCAAGAGATCGCTGTGAAATTCTCCCTTCCATGCATTTAGAGTGGTGAGACCGGTGGGATCAAGCCTTATGAGCTTGTGATGCTAGAAGCATAGGTTTTGGAGCTGGAAAAGGGGGGTCTTAGAGATTGTCTAATCCAGCATTTTCGTTGTACAGGTGAGGAAACAGGCTTACCTGAGGTCCTATAAACAGCTAGATGCGGAACCAGGATTCAGGAGTTTGGAACCCTAGGTCCTTTTCCCACTATGACGTCCTAGAAACTAAAGTGCCTGTGGCTTCCAGGCCAAGGGACAGAGTTGGGGCATCACAGACAAAAATCTCTAGACCCTTAGATACTAATCTTTCTGCGAGTCACACTAGGGTCAGAGAGCCCAATACACCTCCTCCTCTCCATAATTCTCTTGAATTTCATTCCTGCCTGAAAGGACTTGATGTTTCTAAGACTCGTCATTTAGGGAACATATTTATCCCTGCTTTGGAACAAACCCACTGAAGTAAGGCCACAGTTTCTACCCCTTGTAAAATCAACTTTCCATCCACCGCCAAGTGTTTGGTTTCCTGAAGAGGTGAACGGTCGGAACCCACGGCTGGGGTAAAGGAAAATGTCTCCATCCTCCGGCTTTGCTTGATGCCTTTATGAATGTGTGAGCCTGAAGCAGCAATGGAGAGTGAGAGGGGCAGGGCATCCTACACATGGTGGGTCCCTGGGGATCTCCAGGTGAATTTCTCAATCTTAAACTGGTGGATTCCTGTGCTTAGGCCTACCAGGAACAAAAAAGAAAGAGCTAAAGTATGGGGCTTGGGGGCAAGAGCTAGAACCTAGTTTCTTTTAACTTCACTCTGGAAACTCTTAACCTCCTCATCCTTATCTCCAGACCTTGCCTCTAGACCTTTCTCTCTATCTTACACTGTCCCTTCGTCCCCGTACCCTGGTGGGTGTGTCTTCCTAGGAAGCAAGTTTACTGTGGAAGACAGGATAGTCTAAAAGAAAGAGGGCCTAGTGATTTCAACACTCAACAGCGTGTTTACTTCTTTTCATTTATTCACCGTATGTATTCTGAACACCCACCCTGTGCCAGGAACTGAACTTAGCACTGAGGCTCCGGGATAAACAAACCCCTACATTTTCCCTGCTAGCATTCTATCTTATGCCCGGTTGAGCTGACCAGGTATGGGCCTTACTTCTCATCTCTTGAATTAGGCTGGGAGCTTAGGCTGCATATCCCTCTGCCTTCCACCCATTCAGCAAAGACTTACTGATTCTCTACTACGTTCAAACCGCTGTGAGGGTACACAGATGAATCAGGGAGGCATCCTGTCCTCATTGTCTAGGAGGAAAGATGCTCATATAAAAATAGAACACCCATTTGGGTTGTTTCCAGTTTGGGGCTATTATGAGAAAAGCTGCTATGAATATACTTACACAGTTCTTTTTGTGGACATATGTCTTCGTTTATCTTGGATAAATATGTTATCGGAAGGTCCATTATCGGGTGAATACATTGTGGTGTCTTCATCTAATGGAATATTACTCAGAAATAAAAAGGAATGAGCTACTGATACTTGCAGCATCATGGAAAAATCCCAAAGACGTTATGATGAGCAAAATAGGCCAGGCACAAAAGAGTTCATTCTGTACGATTCTATTTATGGAAAGTTCTAGATCAGGCGAAACTAATCTATGGTGAGAGAAATGAGGACAGTGGTTGCCTCTGGCAGGGGGGGGATTGACTGGAAAAAATACATGAGAGAAAATTCTATATCTTGTCTGGGGTGGTCGTTACACATACATACACAGTTGCCAAAGCTTACCACACGGTACACTCAAAATCTGTGTACTTTTTATATGTAAATTATACCTCAATAAATATTTAATTTAAAAAACCCTACAAATCTGCAGAGAGTTCATTCGTATCTGGAATAAACATGGCAAGAGGTTAAATTTGACAGGTGGTTGTTACATATGTGTTTGTCAATTATTGTATTATTTGTGTACTTTTCTGTATGCTAGAAAAATTCACGGTAAGAATATTTTTTAAGTTAAAAAGCAAAAAATAGCTATAGACTAATCAAGCGCCAGGTTAGAAGAGATCTTAGAGTTCATTTAGCCCAACTTCCCATCTTGAACTTGGATCCCCTTAAAACATCCCTTTTAGATGGTCCCCCGCCCCACCACCAGCCTCAACTTGAACGCATTGAGGGAGGGTGTGTACTGCCCCCTGGACATACAGGGGGGAAAGGGAGGGCCCCCCAGGGAGCCCACCCTCCTTAGGAGCAGGTTCATTTGAGAACAACCATCCACTGAGCGCTTAGTATGAGCCGCCCTTGGAGATGCAACAGTAAGCAAAACTGGCCACATCCCTGCAGGTGGCAGAGCTGCAGCCAATAGGTTTGTCAGACTTAAAGTTCTGGTTCTTTCCTCTCTGCTGTACCCTCTCCTTATCTCCCAGTACTGACCTAGCTCCAGGGCTCTTGGGTGAGCTGATTTGGAAGAGAGGGGAAGGGTGAGGAGGGAGACAGCTGGCTTAGAGCCTGGCCTGGTGAGGAGTCAGGGCTGGGAGGCCAGGCTGGGTGCTGGGCAGAAGCTGAGAGAACCTCCCTCCTCTTCACCCAGGACACGGGCAAGGTAAAGAGAATGTTCTGGAAACCACAGTCCAAGATATGAAGGCGTTTTCTTCAGTGCCATGTTGAGCATGCAGCAGAGGGATGGGAGTCATTCGATGGCCATCCCAGTGCAGCTGAGGGGCTCTGCTAGCAGCCCCCTCCTCTCTCTGCCGTCACTGGGGAAAGCAGGGCCCTGAGGACCCTGTGAGCCTGACCGGTTCTATGTCAACCTCTCCCTGTGCAGGATCAGGTGCAGGGACAGCTGCAGATCACCCTTCCTATCACTCCAAGTTCTAAGGTTGCGAGCAACAGAAAACAGCTCTGGATAATCTAAGGAAGAAAACGAAAGTATTGGAAGATACAGGGTAGTTCCTGGAATAGGAGAAAGAATTGCATAATCAAGCAGGAACAGGACAGGAACCAGGGCCATTTGGGATCTGAGTAACAGAATCATATCGACAGGCCCACTGGAACAAATCCATGCAGCTGATCTCATGTCTGCTCAAGAGAAAGAGGATCTGAGATGTCACCTTGATGTGTCCATCGCAGACAGGCAGCTTGATTGACAATCCCACCACGATTGAGGGAAAGTTTATTTCCCCAGAGGAAAATCACGGAGCTGTGGCCAAAAGAGGAAATACTGGGCAGGTGAGATGCTTGGCCTAGTTCCACCGTCATCTGCCACTGGGCAGTTTCCAAGTAACATCATGTTACAGAGCATCATAGCACACTGTGCCCAAAGGCACCAGCCACCGCTCAGCTTCCCCCGAGTCCCCTCCCCTGCAGTCTCCCAGCTTGGACCTCAAATCGTAAGCACAGGAAGTGGATAATGTCGATTCCAGAATGTACCTTGCCCCAAATCCACGTGATGCTCAGAAACATGAGTTTCCCAGGACCCCCCAGTTTGGATTAACCTAAATCAAGTTGAGGGGAGTTTTCCCTGAACGATCAGTGGGATGAGCTTTCTGAGTCACCTCTGTCTCCAGCTGGCCGTGCCCCACACAGGACCTTAGGGAAGTCTTCGGCGTCTTCTGGAGGCCATGATGGGAGCTTATGGGGGCGGAAGAGGCCCTCGGTCCTGCGTCTGGGCAGACTGTCAAGGTGAGCAGGACCGGGAGGCAGGACAAGGCCGGGAGAGGAGGACACGGGAGCCACAGCACACGGGATGAAGGGGTGTCCAGCGGCGCAGGGTCAGCTTAAGGCTGGAATTCTCAAGAAGCTAGTTGACCTCACTCATTCATCTGCTAAAATGGGAACTCTCCGAGCGCAGAGCCTCTCCTTTGTTCTGTTTACAGCTCGGCCTTTGGGGCAGCACCTGGCCCCGCATACTTCGAATACTTCAGGAGACCTGAAGTGTTTGTAGCTTGAATGGGTATCACTCTGTCGCCTTCTTTGCAAAACTAGTTTGGGATCCTCTCCCTCCATGGCTGGGCTGCCTGTGGAGAGGGGCTAGAAAGGCCACTGAAGGCAGCCAAGTGACGGGGCCAGGCAGCCGGCCAGCTGCTCTGCAGGCTCGGGGACGGGATGAGTCAAGAGCTCGGCCTTCGGCCTTCAGCGCTGAGCTGTAGAGGCTGTGACGCGAGCTTGGTGGTCCCTCTGGGCAGCGGCTCACAGCAGAGACGCACGAACAGACGCACGGGAGCCCTGGGCTGAAGCGAGCCGGCCAGAAGGAGAGCAGGACGGTTATGTAAGAGACAGGAGACGGAGGGAGGCGGGGGTCTGAGGTCTGCTACACCGAGCCCTACTCCTGGGCTGCTTTTCTTCCTGCAACCCCAGAGGGTGTGATGAAAAGGAGGGGGAAAACCTTGTGGCTGAAACAGCTACATTCACTGAGCTTGGGAGACAAACTCTCACTTAGCTCAAGCCCCCCAGGCACTGAAAGGGACCCCAACTCCACCCAGCCGGGCTGACGGACCCTAAAGCTGCTGGGTCTCCTTGGAGACGCCCTTCGCATGGGGTCGATCCCATCCCGGCCCCTCCTGCGCGGCCCTGTTTGCCAAGCCTGATATCAATCATCCTTGCTGGTGTTTGGGGTCTGGGGATGGAGTTCCTAACTGCAGCCCCTCTCGGCTTCCTCCCTGCTGCTTCTCCCACGGTCTCTATGCTTAGAAAGGGCCTCCCCTTGGCAATCAACTGTCCAGGGCTAGGAGAGCAGTCGTCAAAGTTGCCCCCCCTGCCTGCTTGGCCCAGCATGGCTCCTCTGGGCCAGTCAAGGAGGCTCACTGCACCCCAAACTCACTCTTGAGCCCCGCTTAGGTGGTCTCTTTGTCCCCCTCTACCTATGCGCACCAGGGCACAGTAAGGAAAAGGGTCCAGAGTAGGACTCTGAAGCCAGCCACCTGGGTCACAGTCCTGGCTCTGCGGCTTGTGAGTTCTCACCAGAGAACCTCCAGAAAGCGTCCTAGGTTCTGCGGGCCTTACTGTCCTCATCTGTAAATTGGGTGTAGTCACAGCTCCCAGCACAAAGGCCCGCTGTGTGGATTCACTGGGTGAGCAGATCACCTGGAACAACTCCTGGCACCAGCAAGTGCTTGATAGATATTTATAATACTTATCACCCCTGTCCTAATCCCGCCTACCCTCCAGGGCCTAACTGGACGTCTCAGGGGGTCTTTTTCTTCTCCAGACTCCTGCAGTACGTCTCATCTGAATCACTCAATATACAGCTTTATATCACATATTGTCAATAGGTTTTGTTCAGGTTACTCATCCACGTGGTTCTCTCCGCCCCTCTGGGAGATGGTGAGTGCCCAGCTCAGTGGAAGGCCTCTTGTGGTTGCCGGTTACATCTAACATCTGCCCATGGTCTCCATGAACTTGGACATTATAGGGGGGGATGATTTCCTACAAACTGATTTTAAAACTCTCTTTACGTTTTTCATATTTAAGTTCAACAACCAAGGAACATTTTTCACGCATCTACGACGTGTTAGGTACCATGGAGACCAAGAACTCCATCAACGCATCTGCCGGGTTTGAGCCACTAACTCTGAGTCAGTGACGCCTCCCTCTGCCCTATCCAGGGCCATCACTCCATCCTGCGGCTTTCTCTGCCTTCACACCCTCCTGCACCTCCTCACGGCATTGCCCTAATCTGGGCCCCTCTGTCTCTTGCCTAGTCTGCTGCAAAAACACCTTGCTAGTCTCCCTGCCCCCCAAGCTCTACTCCTAAAACCGTAGAGGTATCTTACCCAAACACAGATGAGATCCTGTCACTGCAAGAGTCAAAAACTCTAAGGGAAGGCTTCCCTGGTGGCGCAGTGGTTGAGAGTCCGCCTGCTGATGCAGGGGACACGGGTTCATGCCCCGGTCCGGGAAGATCCCACGTGCCACAGAGCAGCTGGGCCCGTGAGCCATGGCCACTGAGCCTGCGCGTCCAGAGCCTGTGCTCCGCAACGGGAGAGGCCACAACAGTGAGAGGTCCGTGTACCGCAAAAAAAAAAAGAAAAAAAAAAAAACCTCTCAGCGTTCCCTGTTGCATAGGGAATACAAGTTCAAATTCCACACCAGGTGGTTACCAAGGTGGGTTACCTCCTTCACAAACTCAGCCCCCAACACCCGTGCTGCACACACTCCAGGCACCCCACACTCACGTCTTGACAACACTCTTCCTTCTGCTGAGAAGAACTTCCTTCCCTGACTCTATGGGACACCAACACCACTGTTCCTTCGAGAACATGGGACGCTGCTTCCCTGAACTTCCCCGAAGTTTGTCCCTGGCTTTTTCTGTACCCGTAGCACTTGGTAAAATCTCGTTAGTGGAATGCTGTCACTTTTTGTGGCTGAATTTCCTCTGCTGGGTGGTGGCTCTAGCTTTGTTAATTTCAAACCTATCCCTAACACGTAGTAGATGATCAAGAAATATGGGATTGGCCTAATGCAAACAGCACCCTAAAGGGACTTACCTCCCATCTTTCTCCGGCCCTTTTCAGTAATGTTGATCGGAAGAGTGGTTTATACTCACGTCTCCAGTTGTGCTCATCTGGTTCTCTCTTGAATCCACTCCAACCAACGGCTTGCCTGCCCTACTTCTCATCAAGGGCCGCAGTGACCTCCATGCTTTTAAACCCAGGGGTCATATCTCTGTCCTCATCGTCACAGCTGGTCGCCCCTCCATCTCACTGGTGGCTCCTTCTCAGAAGTCTTTGCTAATTCTTCCTGGCCCCTCTGATCTCTTCATGTTGGAGGGTCTTAGAGCTCGGTCCTGGGCCCTCTTGTCTTTTCTATCTACTTTCTATCTTGCTTTCTGGGGTTCCTTGTCCAGAGTCATGGCTTTAAGCACCATCTCTGTGTTGATTACTCCCAAATGTATGACTCTCGCTTAACCTTCTCTCTGGAACATAAGGCTCCGATATCCAACTGTGTATGCCACATCACCTCTTCACCATTCAAACTTGCTAAACTGAAATTCTGATCTACCCACCCGCCCCCAACACCTTCTTCTCCTACCCTCTTCCCCACCTCAGTGAACTGTAACTCCAGCCTTCTGGTTGCTCAGTCCAAACGGCTTAAGTCAACGTTGAGTTCTTTCCTCCTCACCCACCCCACCTCCAATCCATCACCACAGCCAGCTGCTCTGCCTTCAGTGTACGCTCAGAATGCGACCACTTCTCACTACCCTGGCCAGTCTCACCTGGACTATTTCATGGATCCTTAACTGGTCTCCTTGCTTTCGTTTTTGTCCCCATCAATCTATTCTCCACAAGGTGACCTGATTGATCCCATGAAACCCTAAGCCAGACCATGTCACTCTTCCGTGCGAAACTCTCCATGGCTCCCATCTCACTTACAATGGCCTGCAAGGCTCCATGGGATCTGACTCGATGACCTTACTGGCACCATCCCCCCCTCCTTGGTCACTTACTATTCCTTCAGCCTAGAAGGCTTCCCAGAGCATGCTTGGGTCACTCCTCCACCACCTTCAAGTCTTTTGAGATGTCCCTTTCCCAGTGAGGTCTTCCCTGGACACCTGTTACAATATTTGTAATTTACTTTAAAATTCAGTATAGTCAGTGGGGTATTACGTATGTGCCACCTCATTTCAGTTTTAATTCTAGAGACAGTTAACGTGCCATCAGGAATGCGCAGTTCAGGGTGGGGGAGGGGCAAGATGGGGAAGGGGATTCAAAGGTACAAACTACTGGGTATAAAATAAATAAGCTACAAGAGTGTAATGTACAGCACAGGGAATATAGACAATATTTTATAGTACCATGAAATGGAGAATAATCTATAAAAATCTCGAATCACTGTGTTGTATACCTAAAATGAATATAACATTGTAAATCAACTATCCTTCAACTAAAAAAAAAAAAAAGAATGCACAGTCCAGGAATACTCAGCTGGTATTCTCCCAGAAAAGGCCATGCTCTAAGGATGCCGCTCCAAGAGTTTCTGTTACCCCCATCTCAAGCCACAACCAACACTTTGCCAATTAGCGCACTAAATTCGAAAGATAAGTCTTTGTCGGTGAAACTAGCAACAAGTGAAGAACCACAACAAAAGTGAAGGATTGTTTCTTAGTAAAATTAAAATTTTTGGGGGGGTGGGATTGGCTCCAATAATTGGCTGTAATCATTTAGGGACTTAGGCACTCCCCATGCTTACCTAAAAGGGTAAGAATCCAACAAGGCTTGTAAGCTGTACCCACCACGAGACACTTGATCCCTACTCTGTCCCATATCCAGATGTTGGCCTGGAGGGATTCATGGTGCACGAGCCTGACTAGAGGCACAGAACCTGGGAAATATGAAAGGTCGATGGGAATTCAGAACAGGTTTTATGAACAATTTTAGGCCTGCTTTGCTAATAAGTATTTGGTTAATAAAAGTCATAAGCAGAATCTGGTTTGAGTTGTACTTTGATTATTTCCTGACAGTGACATTATGGGGGAGTGGCTAACACCCACCTACCTCTAACTTCCCAGCGGCTACCACCGTCTACCAAAAACAAAAAACCCTTAGAATTGAGCACATCCAAAATGGCTTAGGTCAAGTTTATAAGAGCTCTTATTTAAAATTTTTACCATCCTCCAATGTTTTGTAACTCTATCCTTGTTTTATTTTTCTCCATGACTTATCAACGTCTAACATATTATATATGTTACTTTTGGGTGTTTATTGTCTTTATCTGTAGATGCTGTAAGTTCCATGAGATCCTTGTCTGTTTTGTTCACTACCGTAACCCAGTGCAAATAACAGTGCCTGGTATAATAATAATGCCTGGGTATCTGTTAAATGAAAGAATGAAAGAAGATAAGGGCATGCTTCACGAGAACAGACAAAATGCTGAAGGAGTTGGAAAGACAAGAGGATTACTTTTGGCTGGAAAATCAAAAAAACATTGACTAGGGTCTTATGATAGAACAAAGACAAGCAGGGCAGTCTAAATGTACAGACGTGAATTTACTGTTTGCCGGGCACAGAACACCACATCCTTGAAGAGAGCTCAGTGAGTCTCCCTGAACTGAAAGTGAAAGGGACAGACATCATGTAGAAAAGTTTTGTCCAAATTTCCAACTGATTCAAAAGTGAAGTTCAAAGTCTCTCTTGAGATGTGTTATGACTCTGCTTTTGCGTCACTCAGGGGTGGGGCAATTCTCAAACAGGTCCAGGGTGGGTTGCCTAAGTCTCTGGTGGGAGTAGGGTGGGGATCAATCACACCAACAGCATATTCGGGATGTTTGTGCCTAAAGCTCAAAGGCAGGGTCTTTCTTAAAGTGTCTCAGGAGACCCAGGAGAAGGGCATTTGGGGTACAGGGAAGAGTGTGAACCAAAGCACTCAGGAAAGAAACCACAGAGCACGTCCAGGAATGACGGGGAGCAAAGGGGGATTCCAGCCAAAGGATTGACATTGGGAAAGGAGGTGGAGGGTCCACTGCAGACTCCCTGAATGTGGTTGGCAATAGAGAATCATAAACATTTGTCATCAGGAAGGAAGATCAGAGCAGCAGTGTGTAGGGTTCACGGAAGCAGGGAGAGACGGGGCGGGGAGGGGTGGACAAGTTAGGAGGCCGGGGCAGCATCCCAGGCGAGAGGTAGTCAAAGTAGGAAGACTCGGGAACAGTGAGACAGCTGAGCAAGCTGCAGGGAGGCGCTCAGAGAAGAGAGTGGGAGAAGCACAGACGGCTCTGGGAGCGCCCACTGTTGATCTACACCCATTGCCCTGGACACCTCCCATGTGGAAACTCTCCCAGACCCCAGGGCTTGTGGGCCCAGCCAGGAGGCACCCTTGCCACCACAGTGGCAGGCTGGTGGCCTGGAGGGATTAACCTGCTTTGGTTTCGCCGGCTGCTGGGTGTGGGAAGAGGGGAGGGCCGGAAACGCGGATCCCTGCGGCCAGCGGATGGTGGTCGGCTCCAACACGCCGCAGCTGTCGCTCGCGTGAAAAGGGGGGTCACTCTGGGGGTGCAGGGCCTTTCGGTCCAACCAGATAGAGCAACACCCCCATCGAGGAAGTAGGGGTTCAACGGCCAGCATCTAGCCCCACTTGGGAAAGGCCTGACCCGCAGGCCCAGCCAAGGGAAATGAGGATCGGGCAGCAAGACCCCAGGCCCAGGAGAGATGTGGAACAGAGATCAGGAAATCACGGTGAAAGGCCAGGCCCAGGCCACCCAACCAACACCGGGGCTGCCAGCTGGCGGAGGAAGGGCTCTGGACGCACAGCCAGACTTGGCGGAGGGACAGTGGGGCTAAGAGACATCTGTTTCTTCGTGGATAAGTTGGGGGAGGCTGGGACCCGCTCCCCATCCAATATTTCCTTCTCCACCCGGGCAAAACTTCAGGAAGATGCTCGGGCTAGGGAATGGCCAGCACTTGATTAACCTTTGTCTATTTTCAGTTGCACTGGGCAGAAAGGGGGTGCCTCTAAGCACAAAATACCCACATAACCCTCACACAGCTCTCCCGCCAAGCACAACAGACTTGCTTCCCTATGACCTCTTCCCCTCTCTGCACTTTCTGGAGAAGATGGGAATTAGCAGCGCAGGGCAGGAAAAGGCAACAGGGAGACAGGAGAGAACGGGGCCCCCAGCGGGCCAGCTTGTCCCCATGCAAAGCCCTTCGCGGGGCTGGCCTCTCCCCTCTCTCATCATTTCTCTGCCAGAGGGTGCTGCCCCCAGGACCCCCGCCTCTGTGGAGCCACCTGGCAAGCATGGGAGCTGCACTTGGAAGGGATTGATACCAACTGCCCTGCGATGCTCCTTCTGGCTAAGAACCGTCTTCCCTGAATTCAGGGCCGTCCGCCACGTGCTGCCTTCTCTCCCAGCGAGCCTGGCCGCCTCCCCACCTTCTTCCTCTCCTCCACTGCCCTGAGTAGTACCTTCCGGCCCTCTGACAAGCCACAGGTCACCTTCCCCAGCCTGGGAAACTGCTCATCGCTGGAATCTAACAACGGGGGCTTTTGCTTTGGCCCCGGTCCAAGCCTGGAGCCTTCTGATTTCAGTCTGTAGCCACTCTGGCATCTACGCCCTGCCCCCTGCTTGTGTGGGGACAAGTGCCCTTGGAGATGAGGCTCCCTAGCCCATCCCTACCCCTGAACCCAGCCCAGGAGCACAGAGCAGGCTCAGGAAGAGATGAGGGTCCCGGGAGACAGAGAACCTTCCCTGGAGGTTCCAGGATGTACTGAGGTGGGCGTGGAGAGTGGCCCAGCTGGTAACTGCTGACCCGATCAGAAATAAATGCATCTGTCTGCTCTCTGGATGCGATGTCCTTAGCGACCTCAGACAAGGGAATGAGCCAAAAGGAAAGAAAGGCAGGGCATGTGGGTACTGAGTCAGATACCAGGCCAGGCTCTTCTACATCATCTCACTGAATCCACAGGCTTACCCTGAGGTGTGTGTATTTTGTCCCCGTTTCCCAGCAGAGGAAACCAGAGCTCAGAGATATTAAGTAACCCACCTAAGGTCACACAGCTGGAAAGGATCCAGCTGGGGTCCAAGTCCACCTTTGGCTGATTCCAGAACCTACACGGAGCTACCTCCTGCGGAGACAGAGTCAGGAAGATCAAGTTGAGGGGTTCAGGCCTCTTCCTGGGAAGAGTTAACAACAGTTCTGTTACATCACCAAAATTCCCATGTTAACTGCCTAACTCCCAGTACCTCAGAATATGATATATTTGGAGACAAGGGCTTTAATGAGGTAATTAAGTTAAAATGAGGGCATTATAGTGGGTCCTATTCCAGTATGACTGGTGCCCTTATAAGAAGAGGAGATTAGGACACAGACACACAGAGGAAAGGCCATGTGAGGACACAGGGAGAAGGCTGCCATCTGCCCACCAGGGAGAGAGGCCTCAAAAGAAACCATCCCTGCCCACACCCTGATCTCGACTTCTGGCCTCCAGAACTGTGTGGAAATAAATATGCGTTGTTTAAGCCACTCAGTCTGTGGTCCTTTGTTACGGCAGCCCTAGCAGACTAAGATGGTCCCCAGGTACTGAGTGTTTGTTTCCTGGCCCCCACGCAGGGTATTTTACATTGAGTTCTCTTCAGAGTGGAGTCCCACCCACCCAGGAGGTAGGCAGGGAGCTTGGGGAATTTCAGGTGTCCACAGGACTCCTTAGCTAATGGGGTACTTTGGCTACAAAACTCAGCACACGGCCGATGCCTCTGTCAACCATCTTTTCATTTTAATTATCCTGACAGCAGCTATCTCCTCTCAAAACAGGACTTGAAGGAGTACAGGAGGGAGGCAGACAGACAGACCCAAGCTGACCCTGAGGCGCTGACTCGGGGCTGGGGGCGATGCCCGGCACCGACCCCGAGCCTAATGGGAGCAAACACTCTCCTCCTTTGCCAAGATGCTTGGCTCCTGGGCGCCCCCTGACCCTCCCCGTTCCAGCCTGTCAATCAACACCCAGTGAGTGCAGCTGACCTTCCAAAGTGATAGCTAGCTGGAGATGCAACGGCAAGTCAGAAAACCCAGACTGGGGGTGGAAGAAAATCGGTCTCTGAATCTTCTAAGCATTTAATTTGAATACATCCTGTCACGAGTGTATATGAGTGAACACTCACACAAAGGGGGAAGAAGAAAACCCTTTTGAACTGCAAGGGGCCGGGAAGGAAAAAGGGGGTTTTACAAAAATGAGGGGAAGGTTGGAAATGGGTGTTTCAAGAGGAAAAAATAAATGTTAGAAAACATGTGTATATGTATATGTATACAAGCATATATGTATGTGTGTATGTATACACACACACACCTCACCTCTGCAGTGCAAGGTCTTAGGGAATTTAATACGGGAAAAGACCTTTGCCAGGGTCGCCCTACAGGGAAAGTTCAAGCAAAATATTCTTGATTCTTCAGTCAGTTGGAGAGATGGCACAGAAACAGGAAACCTCATAAGACAAAAAAGAACCTCTGTTTTCAGCAGTCTGCAATTTGATAGACTTCAAACTTGATAACTTCTAAGTGGAAATCCTGATCATGTTTAGATAATTATTTAGATATTACATCACATTTAGATATTTCTGTGTCTTTCACAACCCAAAGATTGAAGCTACTCTGAAAGGCACAGAGTCTAATCTCTCGCCTTTCCCTTTAAATCACCAACAAACACCCCAGAAAAGAAGTCTGCTTTAGAACTGCATCTACTGACACGTGTGTAAAATATTTAACAACATGCTTTGCTGACTCCCTTTTTTATTCCCATGTACAGAGCAGAAGGGAAAGCCTCTGGCTGATGTAAAATATTCTAGAAGAGAATATGTTCTGACCACACTTCATTACAAGCATGAAAAATATCCCTTCTGAAAGGAAAAAATACATATGTGGTGTTTATGCCTGGGGCCAGAAAGTGCGTATGTACCCTCCAGCCGGGGTTCTGCTCTGAACAGCCATCCACACACGTAAGCGCATTTCAGCGTGACTGGGTTTGTGAGCCTCGGTTGAGCAGAAGCCGCTCAATTGGTCAGAAGTTCCTGCAGAGAACGTGAGAGGATTAAATCTGCCTGTTCAGGGGAGGATTGGAAAGTGCCTGATGCTCTTGGGCTGTTGGCACCAAGGGGCCCCAGTGGCAGCTGGTTGGGTGGACCAGTCTGAGGCTGAGGGTCTGGATGGGTCTCTCCAGAGGAGCAAGCTAGAGCCCTGGGAACCCCCTGGCAGCAAACATCAAAACCACATCAAAGGAGCAGGAAGTGGTGGCCAGAGAAGCCAGCCACAGTGATGGTGTGCAGAGCAGGTAAACCCTACAAAGTGTGTGAAAGAACGTAGAGAGCACAAGTGGCGCAGAGAGGGTGTGGGAGTGTGGAGCAGGGGGATGGAGGGCTCTTGGCTTTTCTCTGAGCTCAGTCATAGCAATCCATAAGTTAATAAATCTCTGGTCCAGGTATTCTGTGCATAGCTCTGACCTGAGGATTGTAGAAGTTTTGTCAAGGTCCGTGATCAGGTCTGACTGTGTTGCTTGGCAGATAATACAGACAGGGGTTGTAATGTCAATCAGCTGCAATACCTAAGATGACTCAGTTCTGCTACAGAAAATGAGGAAAACTAAGTAGAGAAGTGTGCTGCGGACTGAATGTTTGTGTCCCCTCAAAATTCAGAGGCTGGAGTCCTGACCCCCAAGGTGATGGTATGAGAAGTGGGGTCTTTAGGAGGTGATTGGCTCATGAGGGTGAAGCTCTCAGGAATGGGATTCGTGCCCTTATAAAAGAGACCTCAGGTAGCTCCCTCGTCCCTTCTGCCATGTGAGGTTACAATAAGTTACCAACAAGGAAACAGGTCCTCACCAGACAGCAGATCTGCTGGAACCTTGGTCTTGGACGTCCCAGCTTCCACAACTGTGAGAAAACAATGTTTGTTGTTTAAGCTGCTTGGTCTATGGTAATTTGTTATAATAGCCCGAATGGACTAAGACAAAGCTTATGAGACATGTGAGCTATAGAAAAATAAATAGAGCATATGAGTATTGAACAGATAAAAAAGGATGAGCCTCAACGAGTTAAACAAAGAATTACCATATGATCTAGCGATTGCATTTGTAGGTATATACCTGAGAAAATTGAAAGCAGGGATTTAACAGACACTGGTATACCAATGGGCACAGCAATAGCTAGAAATGACCCAGATGTTCATCAGCAGATTATGGATTAAAAAAATGTGGTCTATACATACAATGGAATATTATTCAGTCTTAAAAACGAATGAAATTGTGATACATGCTACAACATGGATGAGTCTTGAAAACGCTATGCTGAGTGAAATAAGCCAGACATAAAAGGACAACTATTGTATGATTCCACTTACATGGATTATTCAGAATAGGCAAATTCATGGAGACATGAACAGAGGAAAGTAGGATAGAGGTTGCCGGTGGCTGGAGGGAGGTGGGCAATCAGGGGTTAACATTTAATGGCTACAGAGTTTGGGTGGTGTGGAAGTTCTGCAGATGGATGGTGGTAATGGTTACACAACATGGTGAATATATTTAATGCCACTGAACTGTGTGCTTGAAAATGGTTAAAATGGTAAGTTTTATGTATATTTGCCACATTAAAAAAAAAAGAATGAGACAAGGATGCTACTTATAGACAGAAAAGGATGGAAGGAACAAGTCGTAAGGTATGGATTATGCCACCTCTAGGATGACAGCTATCATTCCTAAATCCACCACCACTGGTGACATCATTTTGGTCTCATTCTGGCTCCACATATGTTTTGCCTAGAAACATAGATAAGACCCACGGCTGTTCAGCAAGCTACTTATTGGCCAGGCACACTCGCCCCTTTCATCTCTCATAGAGCAAGTATGTGTTGGCTCAGACATTTTCCTCTGCTGAGCCTCCTTGTTCAAACTTCAACTCTGGGCTGCATAACCACACCATGAACAGGGACGGCTGTTGCGGCAGAGAACACAGGACATGTGAACTCTGCATTAACTGAGGAAACAAGTAGCGTGGTCCTTTGACTCACTTGCACCATAACCTGAGTGGTTAACTTACCTCATCTTTTTTTTTTAATTAATTAATTAATTTTATTTATTTATTTTTGGCTGCGTTGGTTCTTTGTTGCTGCGTGCGAGCTTTCTCTAGTTGTGGCAAGCGGGGGTTACTCTTCATTGCGGTGCATGGACTTCTCATTGCGGTGGCTTCTCTTGTTGTGGAGCACGGGCTCTAGGCACACAGGCTTCAGTAGTTGTGGCACCTGGGCTCAGTAGTTGCGGCTCACGGGCTCTAGAGCACAGGCTCAGTAGTTGTGGCACCCGGGCTTCGTTGCTCTGTGGCATGTGGGATCTTCCCAGACCAGCGCTTGAACCCGTGTCCCCTGCATTGGCAGGTGGATTCTTAACCACTGCACCACCAGGGAAGCTGTAACCTACCTCATCTTTTCCTCCCCGTTTCTCACTGGGTGTTTTCAACTGATTCAATAAACCGTGTGGTTCAAGCCTGAGAGTCTTTTTGTCCCAAGACCTCTGGGATTGCGTTATGGACTGAATGTGTCCCCACTAAATTCATATGTTGAAACCCTAAACGCCAATGGGATGGTATTTGGAGGTGGAGCCTTTGGAGGGGATAAGGTCATGAGGATGGAGCCATTATGAATGGGATTAGTGCCTTTATAAGAAGAGAGAGCTTGCTTCCCCTCTCTCTCTCTCTGCTCTGTGCATGTAATGATGTAATGAAAAGATGGCCATTTACAAACCAGGACCAGATCTGCCAGCACCTTAAACTTGGATGGAATTCCCAACCTCCAGAACTGAGAGAAGTAAATGTCTGTTGTTTAAGCCACCCAGTCTATGGTACTTTTGTTATAGCACCTGATAGGACTAAGACAGATAGTTTGACCAGTAGTGGAACTGGAAGCTACCATTGCATCGAGGAAATTTCTCACATAACGCTGGTGAAAAGACAAGCACTGTGCAGGAAACAGTAAGAGATAAATGACAGAAAGGCAGTAAGGACTGGAGAAAACTGGAAGAGGGAAGGATTGTCTTTCTTGATGAAGGGGTCACAGAAAGTTTCAGCGACACAGTGAGATTTGTGCTTGGATAAATGGAGGGAGTTATGGAGACACATCAAAGGGACTGGGAGGACGGGGGATGGAGTGGTCCAGGATAGTGGGAGCAGCAGAAAGGATCCAGGAGCCTTTCAAGTTATGTTGGCTCATAGGAAAACAACTGGGCAAACACCTGGGTTAACAGCTGGGCTCACTGAGCAGCCTGGCCTAAGGACACAAGAACCCACCTGTGCTTCCCTGTGCGCCTGGAGGTTTGCCAATGGCACCTCCATGGAGAGGATGATGTATTGTACAGTGATGTACAATGTAAATCAGAAATGCTGCCTCACAGACATCTCTTAGCTTCTTTAAAAAATATTCTTTAAGAGAAAGGGAGTAAGATTTTGTTGAATAACATTCCCAATTAGTCTGTGGGTTAGTAACATTCCCATTGAAAAGATGAGGAAACAGAAAATCAGGACTTACCTAAAGTTCCCCAGCCTCTAAATGGCGAAGCTAACATTGAAACCCACATTTGTCTGGCTCCAAAGCCTGCGTCTTTGGTCATTGCACCAAAAGAAACCTAGGACTAGAGAGGATACAGCTCAGACTCAAGGCAGAGGCAGCCAGATGGGCCTTGAAAAAGGGGCCTGGGTCACCTAGAAGAGAAGACAGACTGTTAGCTTGTTACCTGGTTCAGGACTGTGTTACACAGAGGACACTGGGAGTCTGGGGGGAAAGAGGAATAATACATTAGATTAAAAATGGAGCTGGCTGGGTGCTAATTAGTTAACCTCTAAAAAATGGGATAAATAGCAGGATGTAATTAACCACTGCTTAAAGAGGACCCTGGTGTTTCCCTCAGTGAGTAAAACCCCTGTGGATTGTTATGCTAATTCCAGCTGTAAAAGTAGAGTGAGAACAAAATTCTTATCTGGGAAAGAATGAAGCGCATTTAGCTGTATTCCTTTTGCATGTTGATTCTGGATAGCCCAAATAATTTTTTTTTAAAGACAAAAACTGGGGACTTCCCTGGTGGCACAGTGTTTAAGAACCTGCCTGCCAATGCAGGGGACACGGGTTCAATCCTTGGTCCCAGATGATCCCATAGCCGCGGAGCAACTAAGCCCGTGCGCCACAACTACTAAAGCCCGCGCACCTAGAGCCCGGGCTCCGCAAAAAGAGAAGCCACCGCAATGAGAAGCCCGCGCACCGCAACAAAGAGTAGCCCCCGCTCGCCGCGACTAGAGAAAGCCCGCGCGCAGCAATGAAGACCCAACGCAGCCAAAAAAGAAATAAACGAAAAGAAAATAAGTAATAAATAAGTAAGTAATATAAAGACAAAAACTGGATAGCATAGACAAGGGATAGCATACAGAGGGAAATGTACACAATCTGAGGAGCGGCTTCATGGTGCAGGGTGATGGGGGCAGATGTGGGGATGGGGCCCCCTGACAGGAGGGGCTGTCGTTCTGCAGGAGTCATGGCAGCCCACTGAGAAGTGTGAGGTGGAGCCCTTTTGCTCCCCCTCTCCTCTTCTTCTCCTTTTGTTCCTTTGGAGGGCTGATAATCTGAGTATCCCATCCAGCTGGGAGAGTCTGTTCATACCCTGATTTCGGAAACCATTATTTCAACCGATGTGAATTGATCAATCTCTTGAAGTATCAAAGGCATTTTTCTTTTTGCTAAAATAGTTCATTAAATGTGGACATTTTTCATTTCGGAATTGTTGGTTCTTGGCCCCTTCCATCTGCCTGAAAACTCAGAAGTAAGGACTTTAGTTTCTAAAGGACTACAGGGTTTCTAAAGCGACTGATGGACTGAATGGGACCCACTCATTATTCAAGGAAGGCTCAAGCTGAGACTCTGGCACCTCTCTTTGCCCTGCCCAGCATTTGATCAAGCTTCAAGATGGTTATGAAGGGGGTCAGAATATGCCACCCCCAAATATGCCACGTTGGCAGAAGGATTATTGTCAGTTAAAGGCAACTGAGAAACAGATGTGAAAAGAGCTCTCTGCCCTCCCTTCTCATCTGCCTAAAAGCAGGGCATAAATTTCCCCTGTGCAGATGCCTCCTTCCCCCGTACCAGGAAGAGGAGAATGACCCTTATCACCAGAGACAGAAATGGCACCCAGATGAGTCTGCACAAATAAGTCCTCACTAAATAACCCCTATCTACCATTAGTTTCCCCCATATATTTCCTAGTCACTTTCTCATCATTTATCAGCCCTAGAAGCCCAAACCCCCTTTTCTTTGTCTAATTGCTTCTCTACAATTTATTGCTCTTTATTAAAATGGCATATAAGCCTCCAAGTCTATCCACTTCTTTGGGTTTCTCTTTTTTCTGTGAAGCCCCTGTACATGTAAAAAAAAAAAAAGAGAGAGATATTAACATCAATTAAAATTGTATGCCTTTTCTCCTGTTAACCTGGCTTTGTCCGTTTAATTTTCAGGCCCCAACTAACAAACCTAAGAGGATAGAGGGAAGATTTTTGTCCTCTCCTGTACAGTTATGATGAGAATTAACCAACCATTACACAAAAAGACCTCAGTAAGGCCAAGATGTGGAAGCAAAGTATAGTTAAACCATCTGAAAGGCAGGACACACACTGTCTATATTATATTATTGGGCAGGAAGGACTGTGTCCAGGACCCTCTGCAGAATGTATACGGAGACATCAGTGGATAAGATGACCTGGGGTTGTGGTATCAAACAGGCAGCATGACGGGGGTCTTCTATAACTTTGTTTCCTTTACTGTTTCACCAATGAAGAAATAATGCCACCAAGTCCCAGATTTCCTGTGATAGTCTTAATTTCTGGTTGTTTTATTGCTTTCTATAAAAAAAGATTTAGAAAATACATAAATAAATGTGATTTAATGTTTACTTCTAGGTAAGAATTTAAAAATTAAATATATTTATATGTAAATATAAATAATCTCACAATTCCCAAAATCTTTTCTGACCACTTATGCCAATGCTTGCTTTGGACAAGAATTTCACAGCAGGATCCTTGGAAAGGTGATTTAGGTATTTTGTTGTCCGGAGAAAAGAAAATAAGTACATTATTTTCCCTACTTTTTTTTTTTTCCTTTTGCGGTGCATGGGCCTCTCACTGTTGTGGCCTCTCCCGTTGCGGAGCACAGGATCCGGACGCGCAGGCTCAGCGGCCATGGCTCACAGGCCCAGCCGCTCCGCGGCATGTGGGATCTTCCCGGACCGGGGCACGAACCCGTGTCCCCTGCATCGGCAGGCGGACTCTCAACCACTGCGCCACCAGGGAAGCCCTCCCTACTTTTACAGATGGTAAAATTAAGGTACAGAAAACTGATTTGATGAAGATGACAATGAAAGTTAGAGTCAGGTGCACACTTGGGTCATCTCACATCTAGGTCGGCTCACTGTCCACGGCATACATTTTCTTTTTCTTTCTTTTTTTTTAAGATAGTATATTTTATTATATTTATTTATTTATTTTATTTACTTTTGGCTGCGTCAGGTCTTAGTTGTGGCACGCGGGATCTTCTTTGAGGCATGTGGGATCTTTCGTTGCAGTTCACTGGCTTCTCTCTAGTTGTGGCGTGCAGGCTCCAGGGGCACGTGGGCTCTGTAGTTGTGGTGCGGGCTCTAGTTGAGGCGCGCACTCAGTAGCCCACGGCACGTGGGATCCTAGTATCGTGACCAGGGACCAAAGCCGCGTCCCCTGCATTGCAAGGTGGATTCTTTACCACTGGACCACCAGGGAAGTCCCACTGCATAGATTTTCAACAGAGTCTTTGCATCATCTTGGCTCCCTTGCAGCTTCAGACCAAGTGCTCATCTATTTTTAGCAGGGAAACCCACTGGGGAAGAGTGAAGTTAACAAATGAAAGGAAAAGATACAAGGCACAAGGACAGAATGAATGTCAGAGGTGGGATGAAAGCTAAAAAAAAAAAAAAAGGACCAAGAGAAATCAAGGATAACATTTAAGTAGATGAAATTCATTTTATTCACAATGGCCTTTTCCTTCCCTAAGGATCCCACAGCCATTTCAATCCCTTCCTTGTCCGAATCCCCCTGGCATTTTGTTTGTTCTTCCCTAAAGACATTGATTAGACTCTGCCCTGCAGTAACCTACAGTGACAATCAAGCCCTAACTAGACCAACCAGATTATAAATTCTTTGAAGGCACAGTGTTTCAGACAAGTTTCCCCCAGAGTTTAACATGTTTGTTGAATATATGAATATGAAAATTTTCACAGCTAGAATGACCCCCCCCAAAAAAAACCTCTGAGCTGATTTTTATCTCCTATTTGGAGTATTTGTTTCCAAATTTTGATTTTAAAAACTTGAAGAAGTTTTGTCAAGAGGCTTGGGACATTAGTACTAGACTAAACATAAAGCTACGAACTTTGCTCTCCATGAGCAAAAGAGGGACAGAAAGGAAGCAGTGACTGTTCTGCATACATTGTGGCATTTCAGTGTGCCTAGCTTTGAGGAGGGAGTGGTGGTGGCTGTTTCAGGCTGGCAGAGACCTCTCCTGCTTAGAATCACACAGGGCTGGAAATGAACTAGATCCGACAAATCAACCTGCCCAAACTCTTCATTTTGCACGTGAAGAAACAGACCCAGGGAGACTGTCTTGCCCAGGATCACTAAGCTAGATGCTGGCATATCCTAGACTGAATCGTTTTCAAAATAAAGTACTGAATGAAGCAACATATTAAACCTTTCTGCAGAGTCCCTGGATTAGAAACCTAGCACTTTAAATCATCAGCAAATACTACAGTACAGTGTATAGAAAAATAAATGGAGGCTATGGAACAAATCTATGACAAAGTCAGGACTAAAAAAGCCTTCAGGTTGTGTTTCTGAGGTTGTTTGGTGATGTTCATTCTCACCATTGAAGACTTTCCATTGCTTTTGAGTCCTGACTTGATGAGCAGCGGTGGGCAGGGAAGGACAGACGTTCCTCATTTCCATCTATACCTGTTGCCAAAAACACACAGTATATACAGACTTCTTACCTTGAGGAGCATGAGAGAGCCTCTCAGTTCTTTTAAGCATTCCCACTATGGGGGGAAGCTCCCCAATCAGCTGATCTAAGAAACCTAGCCAACAGCTCCATGCAAAAAGGACCATTCTTGTTCCAGTTGAGAGCAATAAGCAAGGCACCCTCTCTACTCAGGAAAGAGGAATCCACAGGACCTTTCTTTCCATCACCACCTCGATTAATTCATTAATGATTTTTCAGGCAAGTTTTATTCAGGCCCTTGGGAACAGGGCAGTGAGTCAGAGGTTGGCATCAAAACAAGAATAGAAGCCATAGTCCTCTCTGGGGATCCTTACTCTGGGCTTTAAATTCCCAGATCACACAACTTCCTAGTTGGAAATAAGTGTTCTTAAACAAGAACAAGGGTTTTGCCAGGCCTGACAGTGACTAATAAGATCTGTCTGAGGACTGTCTGATGAAAGAGAAGCTGGATTTACATGTCACAGTGAATGCTTAAAGTAGGTTTCCTGCTGAATATAAATAAAATCTCTCTCCTTGGGCAATCCCATCTCAACTCCTGCAGCTATGCCTTCCTTAATTAAATTAACTTTGAAATGACATTCAATGTTTTCCTTCTAAATGCCTTTGTTTTCTCCAAGATCTACTTATTGACAAGCTGTTTCTAGAGGTTCCTGTGTAAACTGATTAAGGTCC